>NC_053155.1:139798019-139803019 GCF_016835505.1 Polypterus senegalus | reverse complement strand
GAACTGACTGTGAACGCAGTACGCATACAACAAGCAAGAGCTCCAAAGAGCACTGAACAAAAAACGCATTACACATTTGAGACGGCAGCAAAAGAATATGAAGCGAGTGACGCATACACGCATATTCTTAAGTTCAGCTGCTGCGGAAACAAAGCACATGGTGGAAAAAGTCAATGTCCAGCTAAAGGAAGACAGTGTAAAAAATGTGGTAAATTGAAGCACTTCGCTAAAGTTTGCAGGACTGGGAAAGGTGAACCCATGCATGCAGTGTGTGATGTCTTAGATAAAGAGGAAGACAAGCTGTTTATTGATGCAGTAGGAAAGGAACAACTCTCTGAATCTGAACAAGCCTTTCTAGACATATGAATAGGAAAGCAAGGTGTGAAGCTTAAGTTTAAATTAAGTTCATAGACACGCTGCCACTAAATATTTGCAGGCAAATCCACAACTTAATACCGGGAATACCTGTTAAACATCTTAGATTCACGACTACCGATTTGGGTAGTGAACACTTCGATGACTGAAACCTGTTATCTTTACAACGGATGACAAACATGGAATGTAACTTGAACACAACACATCCTCATAAATATGAACCTGATTGAAAGAAATAATAATAATCAAATCCTTGATGACAGCAACACTTTACAACAATTACATTGACAATCATGTTACGTTATTTTTAAAATGTTTCCTTTTCTTTTTCATAACTTTAACACACTACTTCTCCGCTGCGAAGCACGGGTATTTTGCTAGTTTAACATAAAGCACACATGGAACAGACAAGCAAAAGAAGGACACAATGGCAAAGGGATAAAATGGAAATAAACAGATGATAAAACAAAAAACTGCTAACAGATATGAATGTACAGGACTTAAATTCCCATCTAACAGGTGAGGTGGGTTAGATAGATAAATAAATAGACACAAAACACACACACACACACACAAACATATACATACACCATGGTCTGAACACACACCAGAATGACTAAAAAGAAAAAGTCTGACTTGACAGTTACAGTCAAAGTCAGGAATTATGCAGGGGTATTGTCATTGGTATGAAGGAGCCCCAGTAGTGTTTCTTGACATACTTCTGTTGAATAATTTGTTGTCTGGAAGTACTCAATATTCAGAGAGGATGTGCAGCATTGTTCATAATAGCACTCAGTTTTGTTTTAATTCTCTCTTTTGCTACTGCCTCTATGGGGTCCAGCTTTTAATTAGTTTCTTGATTCGACAATCCTCTCTGGAAGTGAGAGATTAAATTAAATTATTTTATTTGTAGATTCCTGGTAAAGAACTTTGGTTTTGACTGTCAACTTCAATTTTGAGTTTTTTTTTTTTTTTTGGTTTTAATAAGAATGCAATTTTTTTACCAGTATTTAACCTTATCTGATTGTCTCTGACAATGTTTAAATTCCTGACTCTTTTTAGTTTTTTTTTCTTTTTCTGTGCTATGGTTGAGCTAAACTGCTAAATTTTTAATATTGCATTTTGTTGTAAGAAAAAGAGTTTCCTGCCCATTTTTCCATCATTAATTTGTTGTTGTTGTAATTCAATAAATAACAAGTTTATTTTGTGGCTTTTCAAGTTGGAAGTGTTTTTTATTTCATGGTTTTGGCCTTGCTAGCTAATGTCATAGTGCAGTGAAGACTTTGTGATACCAATGCACTTTTAAAACTAAAGATATCAAGTACTGTGGCCTCATGGTAGGTGCTGAACTATAAATTTCAAGAATGCAGTTTAATTCACAGTATTGAGTCACTGTGTGACTTGGAGCAATTCACTAAACCTGCTTATATTTGCGGTGTGGAATTAATTAACATATTTTATTTTTCAATAAAGGCATCTGCTAAGAAATTAATATAGAACAAAAAACTATTAAATAATACTAAATTTAATTTAAAAAACTGCAGGACATTATTGCTAACTAAACCATGGAAAGTTAATTTTCATTAGGTCACCTAAACTCAGAAACAACAAATTTGATAAAACAGTAGTCCATCTGGCTAGGCTTTTAGAATAGTCAGAAAAATAAAGTCCTTTTAATCTGTGCTAAAAAAGAAAAAAAAAAAAAACACAAGAAGAAGATTTTAATTATACTGTATGGTAGTGTGTCTTGCTGTCTGAAGTCCAGGAAAACTGAGCAAACAAAGATGTGAATAAAACTGCTGTTCTATAAAACTTCATAAAAATCAGCAAAAGAATCATTTCAAAGTTTTCTGGCTTATGTAGCAAAAATGTTTCCCTGGCTCCTGGCGAGTCCCCTGTGGCGTATATAGCCGAGCACAACTAATTAAACTCTTAGCAATTAATTATGAGCTGGAGGTGGGCCAGAATGTGCCCTGGAGATGTAGACTCCTCTGTTTTATTCCCTTAAGTCTTGAATCAGTTTCAATAGAAGCTATACGTAACAATTAATAATTGCTATGATTTTAAATTCATACAATGTATGGTAGGCATCTAGATGACCACTAAGCACTTAAGTCCATGCAAAGGGTGGCAAAGATCTTTACCTGTTAAATAACAACCACCAAGATGTTCAATCCATCTCTACTAACAGACATTCTGGTATTTTTCAGTAGAAGAATGTTAAAGGCTCTAATTGATTTTAACCAGGGTTTCACAAAGTTTCTTTCTCTCTCTCTCTCTTTCACTCTCTCAATATCACACAAGTTGGCTGGTTCTCCCACAAATATTGGGGGTACTGGAGTAAAACTCTTTAAAACTGGATGCCCCACTGGGGACTAAACTCTATTAGTGGCCTTTTACAGCATGTAAGCGGGACAATGACCTTATTCAAAGGGCTAATCCTGTTGGGAACTCTGTAACCTTAGAATGCAAAAATGAAAATACTGTATTTGAATCTACTGATCATCTAGATGATCTGGCACATAGTTTCAATTTTGTTGAACACCCAGGAAGGGCGAACAGCCACAGGCCCTAGGTCACCAGAACTGTCATCATTGTGATTTTGTCTAGTAAAACTAATTGGAGTTTTGTTTTGTCTTCTGGTCCACTATTATCAACTAGTCACATCTTAATAACAATTTTAATGCACTGATATTTCTGTGGTTAGTTTATGATAATAAAATTTAAATTACTCTGTTTTATTGTGTGTTCATGTATGTTGTGATGGATGGTCGGCCATTTATCCTGGCCAATACCCCCAAGCCGCCAGGTGGAGCCCTCCTTGCAGCGTGGAGGTCCCCAGAAGACCAGCAGGGCATCATGGACATTGGAGTTTTATGCAAAGCCCTGCTGGATGCCGTGGGGGCCACAGGAGGGAGCTGCAGGGAGGACCGAGGGCTTCTTCATGCCCTGTGACCCGGAGGTTCGTCATAGGAAGAGCACGGACTTCGGGTTGAAGAAAGGGACTATTTACCCTGACCCGGAAGGAATAAGGACTTGTGGACTATTGGGCAGAAACACTACCGGGTCAGGAGTATAAAAGGACTATGGGAACTCCCAGACAATGAGCTGAGCTGGGTGGAAGGGTGGCAATGCATCTGGGAGCTGGAGGATTGTTTATTATTGTGGTTTATTGTAATTTAATGAGTATCGTGGTGGAGAGTGTGCTTTGTGCACTGTGGCGACAAAATAAAGTCAACTTGAGGACTTTTACCTGGTGTCTGGAGTCGTGGACGGGGTTCAAGGGAGCGAGGGCGCCCCCTATCGTTCACAATGTAAATATGTAAATGATATACAGTTTTCCTGACATAGCTGGAAATCTGTTCACATGCTCTTCATCTCTACTGAGTAAAAAGTCTTCTTCTTCTTTCAGCTGCTCCCATTAGGGGTTGCCACAACGGATCATCTTCTTCTATATCTTTCTGTCCTCTGCATCTTGTTCTGTTACACCCATCACCTGCATGTCCTCTCTCACCACATCCATAAACATTCGCTTATGCCTTCCTCTTTTCCTCTTGCCTATCCAGCTCTATCCTTAGCATTCTTCTCCCAATATACCCAGCATCTCTCCGCTGCACATGTCCAAACCAACGTAATCTCGCGTCTCTGACTTTGTCTCCCAACCATTCAACTTGAGCTGACCCTCTAATGACACCCCTGGGAAAACCCCTGAAACAGAGTCTACCTTCACATTGCTCCTTCCCTTCTCACTTGCGCTGTAATGCGTAATAATACTCCGCTAACTTAAAATCCTTGTGCAGTGCAGCGCCTGTCGATTTTTGGTATTGATTTGTTTTGCTTTCTCTCTCTCTCAGACTGCCCCTACCCCTGACGCATACTCCTTTGAAGAAGAAGATACACATGCTTACCTTTAATTGACAGACGAAACTGTCATCTCTGTCATGGAGCAAGTTTGAAGAGACAAATGTTTGTTTGCAGTGTTCGAATAAAAATCCTAAAAATCCTTCTTGTTTCTCGACCTCCTGTGTCTCTGTGCAAATCTTTGACCCAAGCATGACAATTTCTAATCCTATCCATCCTTGTCTCACCCAGTGCAAATCTTAGCATCTTCAACTCTGCCACCTCCAGCTCTGTCTCCTGCTTTCTGGTCAGTGCCACCGTCTCCAACCCATATAACATAGCTGGTCTCACTATCATCTTGTAGACCTTCCCTTTCACTATTGCTGATATCCATCTGTCATAAATTACTCCTAACACTCTTCATGTCCCCCATAATTTGGTAATCAGTAACTAATTATTGAATTTAAATATCTTATTTATTCCAATACCTTGTTCTGCTAGCATTTATCAATAAGCAAAATCTGAAAAAATATCCATGGAAAAGATGTGATCCTTCTTCTAGAACTTGTTTCAGAGAACAAGCAATGTATGCTCAAGTTAGCTTTATGTTAAGGCTACCCTTTAGAAAGCGTATTTAATTTTATTATTTCCAAACTGGGGTGGTGCAGTGGTAGCGCTGCTGCCTCGCAGTTAGGAGACCTGGGTTCGCTTCCCGGGTCCTCCCTCCATGGAGTTTGCATGTTCTCCCCGTGTCTGCATGGGTTTCCTCCCACAGTCCAAAGACA
>NC_053155.1:137725863-137900863 GCF_016835505.1 Polypterus senegalus | reverse complement strand
CATATATATATATATATATATATATATACATACATACCTATCTACATTATATATTCACACACATACATACATACACACACACAAATTATATATATGTGTGTATGTATGTGTGTGTGTGTGTGTGTGTGTGTATATATATACATATACATATACTTGTGTGTATGTTTGTATGTGTCTATATGTGTGTGTATAGGTTTGTTCACTGAGTGCAAGGGAAAAATAATAAATTATAGTCTATAAGTTATTAAACAGTAAAACATTAACGTTTTAAGAAGTACAGGTACATTGAAATTACATTTTCTATGTGAACGTTCAAATTTGTGCCTCGCCTCGATTGTGAATCGCCTTAATATTATTTTGCCGTGGTGTAGAAAAGGGGTCCCGTGTTTGCACTTGTCTGGGCTATAGCGCAGGGGGAGGATGAAAAAAATTAAAAGTGCTCACTTTGACTTAAGGCAGAAGCGCAGTCAGCATCTCAAAGGCCGGCACAGCTATGCACGCGCGCTGGCTGCTCGACTTTTGCTGGGCAGGAGACCCCATTTTGCAGACAAGTTCATGATATCAAAAGTCTCAGCGCTCTTTGGAGGTCATTCATATATATATATATATATATAGCAAAATACCCGCGCCTGGCAGTGGAGAAGTAGTGTGTTAAAGAAGTAATGAAAAAGAAAAGGAAACATTTTAATAATAACGTAATATGATTGACATTGTCATGAGTGTTGCTGTCATATATATGCCTGCCTAAATAAGTCACCCTCGCTTTGCTCTTACTTTTTTACCGTTCATTTAATCATGGCTAGTGGCGGAAAAATTATAAAATGGAAGGAGGATGGCTTTACCAAAACAATTATTGATGGCGAATCGATTATTCATAAAGCTTGAATTGGTGATCTGTTTTTCTGTGTTAACCTCATATTTTTCATACTTCTTCTCAAACTAAGGTGGTGCGAGGGTAAAATGAATCGGGATGCGCTGATCAATGTAATCCGTGTACCAGGAAATCATGCATTGACAAAAGCTCCCCTTTGCTTGTAATGCAAAGTGTGATTAAATGCATTATTTTTTAACGCGTTATGGAGCACATGCATATGGAGCACATGCATCGAAGCTTCTCGGCTGTGCTTGTGCTAAGCAAAGGAAAGATTTTAAAAATAACGTAACACGATTGTCAATGTGACCTTTTGTAAGTAGTGCCTGGAGGATTCAGTGTGTAGAAACTCTATAGAGACAGCGTGTGTATTAACTTGTGGATTTTTCTGTGAGTATTTGGTGGCAGTCTGAGGAATTTGCTTCGAAGACAGCGTTAGCATCGGAGCTCAGCTCAGAGCAAAATGAGGTGGGAGGGAGATGATGACGTGACTCCCCACCCGCCTTAACTGTCAATCCCCACAAACACAGTCTCTCGAATTTGCATAAGCACACCCCTTCACCTACAATTTTAACTTAGTTACAAAGTGATAAAAACTCTCGTTTATATCCTGCGTCCTCTCATTAAGCTTGTATCCCGCATTACCTGTGTGTATGTGAAACGCCAGCGGTAGCCTGTCTATGAACTTAATTTAAAGTTTAGGTTTACACCGTGCTTTCTTTCCGAGCTGGGAACACTCATGAATATATGGTAGTATATGTCACTCGCTCGCCTCTTATTGTTTCGCTGCCTTCTCAATTATATAATGCATGTTTTCTTGAGCGCTTTTTTGAGGTCTTCCTGGTTTTCTATGTACTGCGTGATTACGTGGGAGGCGTGATGATGTCACACGAAACTCCGCCCCCAAGGTGTTGAAGCTCATCTCCATTACAGTAAATGGAGAAAAACTGCTTCCAGTTATGACCATTACGCGTAGAATTTCGATATAAAACCTGCCCAACTTTTGTAAGGAAGCTGTAAGGAATGAACCTGCCAAATTTCAGCCTTCCACCCACACGGGAAGTTGGAGAATTAGTGATGAGTCAGTGAGTGAGTCAGTGAGTGAGTGAGGGCTTTGCCTTTTATTAGTATAGATTTCTAATGAAACATTTTCTCCCGTTAGTGAATCACATGTGATTGGTGAGTTTTATTGATTTCTTTGATGTTAAGTCGAATATGAGACAATTTATTGCACATTTCTTCAGGAAGCATTTTTAAAATGTATGCATTTTATTGCCTTTAAGTTCACTTCAAACTAGGTGCAATGGCGTAGCTGGGGGGGGAGGGGGTGCAATGGGAACATCTGTCCCCGGGCGCAGCATCTGGGAGCGCCAAATTGATGTTACGAAATTTTAAAATGAAATGTTTTCCATTCTTAAATGCACTAAAAAGTAAATAAAAAATATTTGCATACTCAGTCCATCACTCCATTAGTATGAGGATATCTTTTTCCTATGTTTTTTGTCTGTTTCTGATTTCGAAACACATATTAGTTCTATATACCCAACAGACAATAATTTATCCCCTCTACTACTCTAACATGCTTGACTCCCACCCAGAAACATTTTTGACGTTATTAAACAGGTTGCGCGACTGACATGAGGGATTAGTGTATCATTGTCTAAGTTGTTGCAAACGCCATTTCTGTGTGCCATGTGATTTGTGTTTATGTGTTTGATAGAAAATTGATTAGGGTGTGGTGAAGTATTCTAGTAGATGGCTGCAAAAGTCTAGACATTTACCCATCATATTTTCGAACGAATAAATTGTAAGTAATGCAGTTTTTATAAATATATAATTATTTTGCTTTATAATTTGCTATATACTTTCTTTAAAATAATTTTTAAATGCGGAAAACAAATTTTATCTTATAAAAACTAAGGATGGATTTAGATTTTAAAGAACACGAGGCGGCGTTATCATTTTCAGAGACTTATATGATTTTTTTTTCTTAAAATACTATTATTTTAAATACATTTTAAAATTTTTCTTTCCCTTCCCCATTGCATTTTGGCAAACAGGAGGGGGCGGGAAATCTTCATTTTTCCCTGTGCGCTGAAAACCCTAGCTACGCCTCTGGTGTGATTCTTATTACCACAGCACATAATCCCATTTTCAAAAACTTCTTACATTATAAACATAATTTTCTTTTTATATGTTTTACAGGATTGTTCAAAGATGGTGAAAACTTAGACTTACGTGTATCCTCTTGTATAAAACTTACAGTCTTCTCCTTCTTAAAGACATCCCTTTACTCTGCATTTTAGGACAGGTTTTTCAATTCCAGTTTCTGTTCTTGGATATACAGTTGTGCTAAGAACAGATTTTAAAACACTTCTTTGGCACAATAAAAGTATCAGTTTGCCCCAGATCTTGTCACAATTCACCCTTGGACCTAAGGTACTTAAGTTAGTGCTGTTTTGTGGTGCAGCTGGATCATCCAATAAGCAAACACTGAATTTCTTTTGCATTAAAGACAATAGAAAATAGCCGCGATCTTTCAGATTTTGTGTTTGTTATTTTAACTTTTAAAGCTCAATTTTAAAAAGCCTTTTCAACATCAGCAAAGTTTAGTCATTTTAGCATTCTCAGCCAACATATAGTTTCACACGTAGGGTGAACTTTTATGCTGTAACTGTAGAAGTAGAAAATAGAGAAACTTGATTTCGTTCAGTTTTGTATGGTATTCATTAATTGCAGGTTCCTGCCCATAGAATTCAACTGGCATCTCATTCTGTGAAAAAATCAAGTCCAGCCTGGCACTGCACATGTAATCTGTTGTTTATTGGCTGATTTTTTTTCTTTTTTTTAACACAACTGGCAGAAAAAAGAAATGATTAATGAGTGCATTCAATGTGTTTGAGCAATTCACAAGTGATTCTGACTGTCATAATTTGACTGTTGTTTCTATCTTGTTTAAATGGTTCCTGGAACTGTAAAAATAATTGATAGTATACATTGTTTTAGGGGTGTTTTGAAACTTAGAAATCTAATGGTCGTGTTTATTTTTTGTTTCAAGTCATGTTTACTTATGTTAGTTATTTTTTGCATTTTTTTTTGGATTTTTCTGTAGTGCCATCTTGGTCTTTCTATGGGCACCACCATTTTGGGACATTAGTGTTTGCTATGTGCTTTGTTAGTTTTACACTTAAATGAAAAATGGAAAAGAAGATTATTATTTTCTTTACAGAAGATAAAAATTAGATCATTACCTTTGCGACACCCTTCAAGTTTGAAGACACCCAGTTCGGAAAGCTGTGGTCTTCAGTTAGATGAACACAATAACCTGTGAAGCAGCCTTTAAAACACTATTAGAGCTGCCTAATGTTCTTACATTTCAAATTCTGCTTAAGTCTTACACCCATATAATTACTTTTAATTAGTACAGAACTGTGTTACTGTGGTTGATGCTGCTGCCTCACAGCTCCTCTTGTTTATGTCTGATTAATTGACAGCAACAAGCTCTCCCCTTTGAGAGAACTGTATTTATATGATTGATCTATTAAATGGAATGGTAACATTCTAAGCTGTTTCTAACCTTCACCCCTGATTCTGCTGAGATAACTTTAGGGTTTCTTTCACTCTATGATGGAAAAAGTGGCTTCAAAGTATGTTTTTTTTTTGCTCTTTTTATATAATGTCACTATTTAAATTACTTTTCTAATGTTGCCTACATTTTTGTTCTGTTTTCTTTTATCTTGATTATTTTTAAGGTAAGCTGTAGTTTTTCTGATTGTATAACATTGCAATTATTTTAACAGGAATTAATTATATACATATGAGACTGCCATAACTAGTTTGCTAGTTTGCCTTTTTACTGCAGATACCCATGGTTGTTGTACATGAGCTTAATTGCTTATTGATTTTTAACATCATATAAACCAAACTCAAGATAAGTTACCAAACCATATTTAAAAGTGTATTAACCTTTGTGAAGAATCTACAGCAAAATCTAAAATGGTTTTTGCCTTTGGTGAATTTACAATTATATATTGAACTAGCTCAAAAAAGCATAGTACATTAAAATGCTACTTGGTCAAGCAGTCATAATTCATATCAGAAAATAAAATACATAAGCATGATACACACAGATTTAAACAGCTTAGTGAGAGGCTCAGGAGCAAAACTGGCAATGTGGGCTTTACAAGAAAATGAGATTTACAGTATTTGGTACAACTCAGCTCTTGCTTAAAGGTAAAGTTTTATATGTTATCAGGGAGTAATTTGGACCATTGCCTCCTGTACTCATGTAATGGGTTTATTTTATATCATAAGAGCAATGATGTATTGTACATTTTCGAAAGATGAATATGTAGGTTAGTTGAAAACTGACATAGTATAGTGCAGGGATACTCAGCTCCAGTTCTGTAAATCTGCAGTGGCTGCAGGTTTTTTCTTTAACCAAATATTTAATCAGAACCCATTTATTTACTACTGTTTTTGGGTGTATCTTTAGTTAACTGATTTCTTATGATACAAAACCCTTAATTGCATATTTTAGTTTTAAACAGTTGTATTAAGGTTTTAATTGTTTCTTGTTTTCTTAATCAGCCATCAGTTAATAATGAGGTGGAAATGAAAAAGGAACCACCAGCTCTCCAGTTAACGTCTAAACCTGTGTATATGCATTTGTCGTAATATAACATTTTGGAATGAATGAGAGAAAAGAGAATGACTAAGAGGTTCAAATCTTTTCCAGACCACAAAATATGTGGATAATGTTCTCAGAAAACAAAAAAACTACAATGTGATAAAGATTTGTCTTGGAAGAATGAAAGCACTTGTATGCCATATTATTAAATACCAAATTTCATTATCTGCTAGGCTGGGATTCAAATTATGAAAATGTTTGGAGTGAAAAACTGCAGCCTCCCAGGACCTCTAGGACCAGAGTACTATGGAATAGTGGGTTTGAAGAGCATATGACAGACGAGGATTACCAATTTACTAGATAGTAGAGATAGTACATTGTGCTAAATATGAACAAATACAGAATTTTTGCTGACAAAATAAAATCCATGCTGGCAAGAAAACACATTCAAAAGGATTATTAATAATCAATCACTGAACAATAACAGAGTAAAAATTGCTTTCCTTAATCAGGTCAGGTCAGGTCAGGTCAGGTTAGGGAGCATGCACTGGAAAAGCGCATTGCTGCACTCACCACATGACAAATCAGCTCGTGATCCTGTTTGGCAACCCCCCTGGCAGACACGTGGTCTAGTCCCACCCTCTGGAAATAACCATCTATCTGCTGCATCCAGGTGTTACGTGGACATCCCCTTGGCCTGGTCCAGCCACTCGGATCCTCAACAATTAGGATCCTGCAAGCAAGATTACCCTTGGGGAATTGAGCCACCTGGATGTAGTGCAGTAAGTGATGCTCACTCAGGCAGGTAATGTACCTGATTCGGGACTCCGTGTGCAACCGCTTATTTGACACAAAGTCAAACAAACGGTACCCAAGGATTCTTTGAAGAGACACAGTACCAAAGGAGTCCAGTCTTTGTGTCAGGTCACTAGATAGAGTCCATGTTTCGCAATCATATAGCAAGACAGGAAGCAGAAGGACTCTGAAGACTTGGACCTTCATCATTTTGCATAGATATCGAGAACCCAATATCCCTTTCCAGTGACCTCATTATCCCCCTATGTCCTCCCAATCCGTCCACTGACTTCATAGGAAGTGTCACTAAAGACATGAATGTCACAGCCAAGGAAAGTAAACCTCTTGACAAGGTTGACACTCTCTCTGCAGACAGACACACTGTGCCTTAAGAGGTCATTAAATCCCTTATTCTTAATGTTATAAATACTGTACAATAAAAAAAGTAAAATGTGGTATGTTTGGGGTTATACCAGAGTTTTCCATTATGTGTGGCTTCTCTAATATCAACTTACCTAACTAATTTTTATTATTTTTTATTGATGACTAGTGAAACATGCAAGGTCTTGCATACTTTGTGACTCAAAACATTAATCAAACAATGGGTTGCTGGTGTCTGGTCTGTCTCAGTTGTTATTAGATCGTTGTGATACACTCTAACACTGTCATCATTGTAGAAAATACAGCAATATAGATTTAAACAATAAGTAAACCGAGAGCCATGTAGCCACAACCTGCCCTGTAAATTATTTTGGCTATGAATTGCCTGTATTGAAAATGCAACACCTCAAGGTTGGAATCAAAAGGCTTTCTGGGGAAAAAGAGAAAAAGCCACAATAACATATACAGAACATACAGGCATTTGCAAAACAGCATGAAGCCAACAAACAAAAAATAATTTTCTAAATACACGTTCTTTCCATATAATGGCTCTTGTGTTTCTTTGAAGCAGAATCATCGTATGGCTGGCTTTTTTTTCCACAAAGTTTCATCGGTAGCATTTCAACAATTTCACATGATAAAAGAGCAATAATTTCCTAGATGAGAAACTATAGCATATGGCAATTTATAACCTACCACTTAAGAATACAAAGTTGAGTGGTGTTTAAATAATGTTATTTTAATAATAAGTTAAATTACTGAGGGGATCTTATTATTTTGCACAATATCTGGTGGGGCTATGCCCTACTAGCCCTTAATCCAGAAACTCTACTTACACCACATAAAAATAAATTTCACTAATAACAGAAATCTGCATGAACCTATGCACGGTTAAGTGTAATCATTATTGGTGGATCAGTTTTGAATGCTCACTATGGCTGCAGTTTTTTCGGCCAACCAAATTTTAATTTTAATTGGACCCCTACCTTAATTAATCAAGCTGTTATTTTTTTAAATTCTATGTTTTGGTGTCAAGCTAGAAATCACAAAACCATGAATATTTAGTTTTTACTGAAATGTAGCCATCATTTATGTATGTTACATTATGACAGCTTAGTGTTTTATATTTTCTTGATTTTTAAAATTATCATCATCATCAATTTTTCTTCAGCCTTTACAGGTGTTCTGCTTATTTGTTTGTTGGATACTGAAGTAGCTACAGTCTTTCAGCACAGAGTCTCCTTCACCCTGGTATCTACTCTGCTTATCATTAATCATTATTAGGATCCTATTAAAAATGAGAATTTCACAGAACATGTGAATTAATAGGACAATGACAATGATGGAGACATAGGGAAGACTGTACAGGCTTAGCATGGACAGTGACCACAGTGGTTTTAAAACACAGTCACAATCTCTTGGAGCAAAGAAGTATGCTGATAATTTTCTTCCAAAGGGCTGGCAACTTGGTTTATGATTTGTGCCTGACCATCTAAGAAAGAGTGCGAATCTGTCAAGAACTGGAAGGAGATCAATGCAGTTCCTATAGCCCATCAAGTGGCAGCAAAAAGCTCAGACCTGGAACAGGTAGAACTCGGCTGCATAGGAGAGAGAGCTGGCTTCCAAAAAAGTTTTTCAGCAATGCTGGTATGATGGTTAAAACTAACTCTGTTCAGACTCTTAATTGAGTCTGTAGTTATTGAGAAAGTGGAAAGAGTGAGTGAGTGAGAGAGCGAATGAGATATAAAGTAAGGCCTGTCTACTATGGTCTAAGTGTAGCCCTGGATTAACCATTAAGAAAAATAAGCGTGTGCTTAGGGGACCAAGAGAAGAGACACCATAGTGTGTTTTCTTTAACTATCATGCCCTAAGCTTTTTCTTTGCCATATCTGACTTTAGTTATATTTTTCTTAATTGTCCTTACTTGCCATGTTTGAACTTAATCTTCATTGTTAAAAAAAAAAACCTTTTTCTTTGGCATGGTGAGTGGCTAATGTTTAGATGTTTCTTTGAAAATGTGTTCATACAGTATATCACCATTGTTTTAGTTTCATGCATAGGAGGTTCACCTCTGTTGAGTGTAAACACAGCTGAGTAGGTCTAACTCAACAAGCCCATAAACTCTTTTTTACTTCTTCTACTGATTCTTCACATGTAGAGCTTTGCTTAGAGAATAAGTTGACCTTGATGCAGCCCTGCCTGGTTTGCAAATGGGTAAAATGTTTTTTTATGTCATTTCATGTTCTTCCTTTTTTTGATCTCAATTTTGTGGTAGATCAGTAAGAAAGTACCAAGGTGGAGATGTCGTGACCTAAGAACAGCAAGAGTAACTGCATTGAATAATCACATTGAAGATCCAGGTGCTCTATTAATGCCTTATCTGGAAGTGGTCCCACAGCCAGCCCAACTGATATCAGTTCTAAAAACTCATCTTACTCAACTAAAATCATCTGTCTTGCAGTCTGTCTATGTCCAACAAGAGGGTACAGCAAACCAGCTTAATTGTACAAATCTGACAGTGTGAAGGATGCATAAGAATTGAAATATTTGAGGGAACTAAGTAATCAAATTAACTAAATCTACCTAATTATCAAACTGGGCATGGATGTGAAGGACATACTAGACTAGAAGGTGAAGGTGTCAAAGGGATGTGGCAACTAAATGGTCTAAAAATAAAAAAAACTAGCAATCAGTTAAAATGAAATTAAAATAAAACAGAAATACAGAAAATGTAAAAATAGAAATGTATAAATAAAATTAAATAAAACAGTTAAAGTCAGATTTCAAAAACGAAAGAAAATGTGAGTGATTTACAGTATTTCTGAATCCAAAAACTTATATACATACATGTACCACAATGTTTTATACTGGTGGCATACCTGTACATCAGGGATGTGTTTTTTCAGAGGATTAGTTATAATTAATTTAACCTTGTCCAATAATCCCACAGGTTCATTTAACCAGGGCAAACCCACAGATCTTTCTAGGGGCTTAATTGGTTTAGTGTTGGCACTTTGATCTTAATATTTCTAAAAGGCAATAGGCTTTTGACATATGTGTTTTGCTCCATATGAAACAATAAAGTTAAAATGGAGTAGTGGTTATGGCTTTGGAATTCTGTGGGTTCAGATCTTGCTTTTAACACTGTCTGACCATGGACAAGTCACTTCACCTGTCAGTGCTCCAATTAGAAAAACAAGAGAAATGTAACCAATTGTATCCCTCAGATGTTGTAAGTTGCCTTCAATAAACACATCAGCTAAGGAAATGTAAAAAAACAGAGCCCATCTAGACATTGTCTGATAAGTGGGATTCTTGTCATTGGTGAAAACAAAGAATATTTGTTTTTCTGTCTGTCTGACTAAAGCATCCATTGACCTAAGGCCTATTTTATAGCTAGAACGTTCATTTTTCCCACATCATAATTTTCTTATTATTTTCTTTAATGGTAGTTATTTTACATAAACCCAAGTTGCTGCAGTCAAGGTTGCAATTATAGAGAAATCTCCATGAGAAAATTTACCCACTTTGATACTGGAGACATCTGCTCCAATTCAGAACGAAGAGTAATGTTTGCATGTCTAAAAACTTATGCAATTGTGAATGCTTCTTTTAAATTCACAAAGGCCTCTTGTGCCTCTGAATTCCATTAAGGTTAATTATGGATGTGTGATTAATAGAACTAAAATCTTTAATAAACCTTCTGTTGTTGTTGTTGTTCTGTAGTAGTTGAAGCCAGCAAATTGTACGTACTTGTTTAACTGAATAAAGGGGGTTTCCGTTTGTGGATTGCTATAGTTTTTGTCTTATACATGCTATGATCTAGTTGGGTAATATGTTGAGCACAAAACCAAAGAGAAAATTTGTGAAATATGCACTTTTCAAGTTTAGCAAACAAATGAGATAAAATTTCAGGAACATGGAAAATATGGATGTCAACATCAGGGGCCTCATGCATAACGCTGTGCGTAGAACTCACACTATAAGATACACTATACTATATGACGTAAGCACAAAAGCTGAAAAGTGCTTACGCACACAAAAATCCAGATGCGTTTGCCAACTTCCGCATTCTTCCACTACATAAACTCCGGTCAGCGTGAAACATAATGCTAGTGCACGCGTCTGCTGTCCCGTCCAACTCCTCCCAGAATTACTTTGAATATGCATATCAATATAAATAGCCCTTAAGCTCAGTGTTATGTGAAAAGACAATGGGAAAAGCACGTGGGAAAATGGAAGAATTTCAGCGAATACTAAGTGGAGGCAAGGAAAAATTTACTATTTGTTGGTTTAAACAGTGGTATAAACAACAAAAGGAAGTTGATCGACTGACATAGCGTGTCGGAGAAACTCGAAAGCTCAAGTTCAAGAATTCGTACAGTGCCAGAAATAAAAAAGTTGTCAGATATCAAAGTCGCCATGAAAAGGCGAGTCATAGCTCACCATCTGAGTGTCATATGAAAGGTTACTAGGGTACAGAGAAAAAAAAGGCCCACATTTTGGAAAAGGCACGAAATGTCAACTTCAATCTCGAAATTTCCACTTTAATCACGTAGTTTATTTTGTCATTAAAGTAGAACATCATAAACTTTATCTTAAAATCATTTAATTAACCAGTTTCTCAAATCACATCGTAATTAAAGTAGCATGTTAAATGTTTTGTTTTGTATGTGTTCTTCTATGTTCTCTATGTGTGTGAATCACTACGTGCTTCTTAAACCAGCTCTCTTCCTCCGACAGGACACAGAATCCATTACATTAGTGATATTACAGCTCTCTGAATAACTAAAATACTGAGATGTATACGTGGTATCATTTTCATGATGATAGGAGTTAAAACACATTATTAAACATGGGTTTCACGGTGGCACAGTGATTGTGCGCAACCTTCGATGAAATAATTTATTGCAACAGTACTCAGGGGCGGCTCTAGGCTCGTTGCGGCCCTGGACAGAGAAAGAATCGGTGGCCCCTTCACCCGCCAATGTCAATATGGTATCTTATGCACAGCGGATGGCCACGTCCGTTGTGGACACTGCATAGCCGCCTCCTGCTCATGACACAAGCGTTTAACTTTTGCCAAAATTTGCCGCTGTGTTTTTAGCTGTGTTGTTATTTTCTCTTTCTATTGTATATTCAATATATATTGGCTTGGCGGCCCTGTGCAGGTGCACAGTTTGCACATGCCTAAGGCTGCCCCTGCAGTACTGTCTCTTTCAAACGTATTAACCTCCAATTATTGTTGTTCCTTTTCTTTCTCCAAGTAACAGATCGCCACACAGTCAGCTCTGTAATAGACATTAAGCCATCTGTAAGCATATAACGTCGATTCTTCAAAACTTTTAAGGAACCTTAAAATTTCTTCGTAGTACATGTTTAATTATTCTATCTTTCACGCCAGTCCCATTGAAGCATACAGTGTGAGGCAGGAACAATCGTGAGCAGAGCACCAGATCTTTGCTAGCGAGCAACACTGTGTCCTTTAATTATTAACAACTAGCCAACCCGCGGCGTACCATACGCCGCATAATCAGGCATGTTTTTTAATGATTTTTAAGCACAGGGAGAAAATTAACATTTGAAAAATCGGTAATGTAATAAATCAGCAAGAAAAGCAACATTGTAACAATGCACGGAATGAACCAACACACAATCGTCCGTGACTGAAAACTGGCGGACCGCCATCGCTCATGTGCCCACCTCCATCTCATAACTTGAGTCGTTGTCGTCTTTGCACAGTCCAGATGCACCTGTGACTCACGTAGACTTTCCGTGTTCCTGCAGAAGCATCTAAGAAGATGCATGTTTGTCGCGGATGCGAATTGCTGTATGTAGCGTTTAAAACAGTTTGCTATGGTGCACGCGGTCGTGCGTCATAACCGAAAACTCGGTTTTTAAACACTGCTTACTTCATTGTGTTTTAACCTCAGTTGTAAAGGATTGTTTTAAGGATCCCATGGGATACCCCTCGCAAACCGTTTTACACGCTGCATATGGTGATTCACCTCTGGCGTGGCTCCTTCCTGCATGCGCCATAGGTGTCTTACTTGTCGGCGGCTTAGTGAATCCACGCCCCTTCCGGCGTGCTTTCCATGGGTGTCTTGCCTTAGTGAATTATATATATATAGATATAGATTAATTAAATGAAGTTAAAGTTTTATCTGTAATATAATAAACATATTTTGCTGCATTTCATCCTAAAAATGATATTGTCATCATATGTAAATACGCGCTTTATAAAGTGGCTCAGGTTGTGCAATATTATAACTGTAGTGCAAGTTTACAGTGAGGTGATTGTACTTATAATTACAAACAGTTCTACAAGGAGCAGTTGATGGACTGATTGATTGCGTTTAGAGCTCTTTGGATGAAACTCTTTCTGAACCGCGAGGTCCATACAGGAAAGGTTTGAAGCATTTACCATGTGAGAAGCAGTTCAAATAGGAAGCATGGCTGAGGCAGCGTGTGTTTAATGCTGTATACCGATAATTCTCTTTCCGATCAGCTGCTCCGAGTGGTGCAGTGAGAGTAATATGGAAAAAGACAATCTGCTGTGGCAACCCCTAACGGGAGCAGCTGAAAGAAGAAGAAAAAGAAGATGCAGTGAGAGTAACAACGTTAAAGCAGTGATGGTATTTGGAATAGTTTGACCATTTTGTGGACCATTATATAGTTACAGGTTAATTACAATCAGATGCATTAAACAAATAAACAATATGCGGTTAATTTCAGTGTATTAATAAAGCCGCGTCGTGGACGTGGACCTGAAAAAGAAAGATAAACTACACAGGAACAGTAGCATTGCTTTGACGCTGGGTGCTGCCAGTCTGCAAAACCAAGCGGAGAACTTGTATACGACAGGGTATGAGGTACCGTGGAAATGTGAATAGCTTTACGCCAAGTTTAGGTTTTATACATTGCGATTTGAATGTGGAAACGTTCTTACGCAACATTTCTGTGCGTATGCACCGTTTATACATGAGGCCCCAGGAGACAAACTTAGTGTAAAGTTCCAAGAACATCACAGAAGGTATCATTAGTGAAAGACTGGAGAGAGAATACAAAAGTAAAAACCAAGGAGTTTAATGGCCTTAAAATTGTATTATAAATGTGGTTTTATAATGGAGAAGCAGGAAGGACACTAATATATAAAACACTCATTTATTTTCAGTTAGGCCTGTGTTGTTTGTATGAATAAGAAATAATTGAGATTTTACCTAAAGTCTGGACCTCCTTTAATAACTGAAGGTTGGAACTGCTGCTGGAACAACATGAAATTAAACAGACCAGGATATTTGTTTTACTCATTTTCAATAAGAATGAAAAACAGTTAATTGAATCTAATTGCCTTTTGCCAAACCCTAATTACTGAAAAGGTCTGTTTCTAAAATGTTTACACCTCTATAGCAGCATCAAATCACCTGCTTTAGTTAACTAGCAAATAAAAAAACATATATATACATTAACAGTAAAAAAGTTTTAGAAAACCACCATCTTTCTGTTTTCTCTTGAAATATAAGCAGTTCAAAACCAGTGAATAACCTGAAGTGGTACAAAAATAAGCCAATAAATGGCAAAGTTTAAAAAAGCATTGAAAGTTGATGCAAACAACTCATACTGGTGTCCCAATGGCTGTTGATTACTTAAATACTCTATATATTTCCAAGGAGTATTGGAAGAAACTGTCTTGTTACACCTATCTGAAACATTATTTGACAATATCACACAGTATATTGCTATCATAATACCAAGAAAAAAGCAATTAGCAAAGGAAGACAGACCATTGCAACCTTTATAAGAGAGATATTAGAGAAACTGCAAAAAAGTCAAGGTGTCTGTAAGTGCAGTTTTGTACACCATCAAAAGGATCTTGAAAACTTTGACAGAAACAGGTCTAGGAGACCAAAAGCCACAACAAAATCGGATAACATATTTATGAAAGTGAACAGCTTGCATGATAGGTGCCTCACAGGACAACAGCTTCTTTGATCTTGCATTGATAGGAATTTTGCAAAGAATGACTACTTCTCCAGAAAATTCAGTTAAATGTATCAGGGCATGCTATACAGTTTTCAAGAGTGTTTTCTCCATGCACACATGCACTCATGAATCAATAAATAGACCAAAATGTCTGAATCACTACTTCAATATGACTTCCTGAAGCTTCAGATGGAGCTGTCTACAACACATAGACTCATCCATGATTTACTGCCAAGATTCATAAAAGAGGTTTGCTTTTTGTGTTTTTTGCAGTTAATTTTTAGTGAGCAATACTTCTGCTAGAATATAATATTGATAAATTATTGAGCCCTCTTCATATAGTTCTATATTTTGGAGGCTGGAAACAATTAAAGACAGCCATATTTTAATTTGCATGCTCATATATGTATTACCTAAAATCACATAGTTTTTGTCAAATAAAGAAATTGTCTGTTAAACTGAAAAGTTTTCTGTTTGCATTAACTAATTAAGAATTCTTAATGAATTTCTCCAGTCATTTTCCTAAAGTGACTATTGAACCAGCATGTAGTTGTTGAATATTTTTGACAATACCAAAAACCATGCATACATAGACTACTCCCTCAAAAGTTATCTCTGTCTTGTATTTGTAAAGCATGTCAGATGATGCCATTAGAGCTAAAGATCTTATGGATTGGGGAACCATTTGTCCATTTTTTTTAAATATACCTTATGTCATGTATTTTAAAAGACAACTATTAGTTTGAAATGCCATTTGGATGCTACTATTAATCTGAAATGTTGTATATACGTAACTCGTGTATTCTGTTAGGCTGTAGTTTAAACATACATTTTTGCTAAATACCTTGGTAGCTCTGTGAATAATTCAACAAACAATACCTCCTTGCTCCCATTGTTGTCAGCTGAGTTAATGAACATAGATATCATAATAGTATTTTTCTACTGCTAGTATTGTCACATGTACAGAGTGCAGTGAAATTCTTACTTAAATGTCAAACTAACACTATTATTTTTAAATATTATGATACATAGAAAATAATAGTCTTGTTATCTTGGTTTTACCCAACTGATTTTAATTAATAAGCTTTTGACTCTTTATTCATGTAATTCTTTCTTTTTTTCTGAAAATATGAATTCACTCAAGGTATGACCAAAACACATAATAGACTCGGATAAACAATCAAGGCTTTGGGAAAATTCAATTAGCACATTATAATAAGTGATAATGAGGCAATGAGGAGTTGGCTTTGAACATTCTTAATTGTTCATTATTTATGAAATGTTAAGATGAAATGCATTTAATATTTCTAAACTGTTTTGTTATTCTTAGAAACAATTTGTTTACATAAATATGGTTGGATTTGTAATCTTGTTAAAAATGAAAAAGGACCTCACATAATTTACTTCAACCTTGAAAAAGCTAACATTTCAAAGAAAGACACTATACATAGACTGTATAATTTGTTACTTGAAGTGAGGAAATGCTATATGTTTCAGAAGGGCTTGTATAATGTCTATTTTCAAAATCTAATTTGTCCTCTCGGCTGCTTGTTCTAACTACATTCTACCCATGTCTATCACTATTTCCTGTTGCTGATTTCTCTATCCATCCTTTCAACACTCTCTCCTACTTACTATACATATGCTTTCCAGACCAAATAAAATGCATTATATTTGTGAGTTTGCTGTGTGCTGTGGAATGAGCTTTGTGTGACCATTCAAATTGCATCCAGTCTACTGATGTTTAATCTCTATTTAAAACCACTCCTCATGTCAAAGAATTTAATCTCTAATCTAAACTGAGTTTATTGTAGGTTATTGGAGCTTTATTAATAGTCAGCTACCTTGATTTTTTTGTATTGCTGGTTAATAATTCTCTGAGATGTAAGCTTACATATTCTCCATTTTTGTACATGCTTTTATTTCTTTCTTGATATTTCAGGTTTTGTTTGTGAATCCCAAACACATACAGATTAGGTGAATTAGCAAATCTAAATGTCTTAAGTATGTTGAGTATGCTGCTCAGTGGACCAGTGCCACTCCTGCTTTGCACATGTCACATTAAAATAATATAGTAACTTGTGCCCCTACAAATTGCATTTGATATTGTATGAACAAAAGACATACTGAAATTATTTATGTATTTTAATTTAACTTTTTTTGCATTGTAAAGCAGTTGTTTTTGATTACCAAAAACTGCCTTACAGCGACTTACAAAAAGCAAGTGTTGTAACAGCATTTAATAAAGACTTTATCCATTACATTGGGAAAAATAAAACTTATCTAAACAATAAGATAAATTTGACTAAGCACTGCTTACTTCTTCTGGGGCTAATTTATTCTTCTATCTTGCCTAATCCAGTTACTATTTGGAGCAGAGATGTCTGATTAGCCTTTTCTCTTCTGCAGATGAAAGGCTGATTATATGAACAGTAACATCAAATCAGAGACTACCACTTATTGCTTACATAACAAAAAGCTTTTATATGCTGTGTCAAATCTCATGCAGTTCTTTGGTGCAGAATGCAATTACAGGCAGGTTGTTTAATAACAGATTGTTTTAGATGTCACTCGGTAAACAATATTTGAGGCTATAAACACAGTGTATGTCTCATATCTCTCTGTTTGTATACATGCAAATCCATTTTAGATCTTTTTCACTCTCCTTGCAGAAGTATTCAAGATAAATATAATCCAGAGATGCTAATGTATAATTACAAAATGTTTTAACTTTATTCTGCAGACAAAGACTACTACTGGACAAGTTTTAATGTCTTTTCCATGTCTAAACATTTACTCCTGTTGCATTAAATGATACAACTAATGCAACTCAATATAATATTGATTTTTCTTTTAACATTATGGGAAAAGATTTCTAATTCAAATAGAGCAGCAAACTAAAGTGACTGGGGCCAACTGGAACAATATAACTGACATTGTAAAGAATAAGCTAAATGGAGCAATGCAAGCAACCCCATAATCCCCATTTTGCAACATCTGATGAGTATAATGGAAAAATTTACTTCTTTTTATATAAAGAACATTATAAACCAGTAATTGCAACATTGTCATGTACTATATAAATGCTATGATTTAGGTTAAGTGGATTAGTGATTTGGGCGGCACGGTGGCGCAGTGGTAGCGCTGCTGCCTCGCAGTTAGGAGATCCGGGTTCGCTTCCCGGGTCCTCCCTGCGTGGAGTTTGCATGTTCTCCCCGTGTCTGCGTGGGTTTCCTCCAATCCAAAGACATGCAGGTTAGGTGGATTGGCGATTCTAAATTGGCCCTAGTGTGTGCTTGGTGTGTGGGTGTGTTTGTGTGTGTCCTGCGGTGGGTTGGCACCCTGCCCAGGATTGGTTCCTGCCTTGTGCCCTGTGTTGGCTGGGATTGGCTCCGGCAGACTCCCGTGACCCAGTATTCGGATTCAGCGGGTTAGGAAATGGATGGATGGATTAGTGATTTTGTTATTTATATACAGCATTCTAATTTAATATAATCTAGTCATATTAATGAAGCTGCTAAACCATTGTCCATTGGTTGCATTGGTTAAGAAGTGGAAGGCATCATGAGGCATATTAATACACTCACACTGGAACAGTTTGGAATCAACAGTATCACTGCCATCTTCGGTATGTAAGATAGAAATCCTAGTTACTCCGAAAAAATGTCACTCTTACATAATAAGAACTTATACAATACCTTGCGAAAATATTCATCCAGTGTGTGTCTTGTTTTATTGCATTGCATATTGCAATATTGCATAACAACCTGGAATTAAATTGGATTTTTAGTGGGTTGGCATCATTTGATTTATACTACATGCCTCTTTGAAGGTGCAGAATATTTTTTGTTTTGACACAAATAATAGTTAAGGCAAAAAAACAGAAATTATGAGTGTGCATAAGTTTATTATCCCCCAAAGTGAATACTTTGTAGAGCCTCCTTTTACTGCAGTTCAAGCTGCAAGCCTCTTGCGTAATGTCTCTACTAGTTTAGAACATTGTGCCAGTGGGATTTTTGTCCATTTCTCAAGGCAAAACTGCTCCACCTCCTTTAAGTTAGATGGTTTATGTTGGTGTACAGCAATCTTCAAGTAATGCCACAGATTCTCAATTGGATTGATGACTAGACTTTGCTTATGCCATTCCAAGACATTTAAATGATTCCTGTTAAACCACTCCTGTGTAGCTTTAGCAGTATGATTGGGGTCATCCTGGAAGGAGAACCTTCATCCCAGACTTAAATCTCTTGCAAACTGAAATAGGATTACCTCAAGAATTGCCCTGAATTGAGTGCAATCCATCTTTCCTTTAATCCTTGACAATTTTCCTGTCCCTGCCAATGAAAAACATTCCCAGAGTATGATGCTGCCACCACCATGCTTCAGTGTATTAATGTTGTTCTCGGGGTGGTGGGAATTGTTGAGTTTGCGCCACACGTGGCATTTCCCATTATGGCCAAAAAGTTAAATTTTAGTCTCATCTGACCAGAACACCTTCTTCCATGTAGATACTCCCATCACCACTGTGGATATTTGGAGCTCCTTCAGTATTATCCTTGGTGTCTTTGTTACATCTCTGATTAATACCCTCCTTGTCCTGTCATTCAGTGGACTCCATTATCCCAGCTTGAAGATCTTGACTTTGCTGCCCTTTCCACAAAATGACTCCATTTGCATGAGAAGACTAACATGCTGAACATCTTTGCCAAGCAAACAGGCCTCAACATTATTGCTTCTTAAACACAAGTGATGTGCATAAATCCCAGTGCACCTATCGGAGTAAATGATGCTCCACTCAAATATGCTGAGGAGTTTACATATCTTGGCAGTCTTTTTAGTAAGGTTAGTACAGCACAAAAGGACACCAGAGCAAGACTTGAGAAAGCACACAGTGCATTTGCAATACTTTAACCTATCTGGAAGTCCAAACAGTTTATAGCCTGAGAACAAAGGTCAGACTTTATAATGGCAATGTCAAACCTGGCATTTTCTATGGCTCTCAATGCTGGTTTGTTGTAAAGAGAGACATGAATAAGATTGACACCTTCCACAGTGAATGTCTCAGGAAGATCTTTCATATCTTCTGGCCCGAGAAGATCTCTAATGAAGGCCTTTACAAGAAAAGTAGGAGCCAGAATGTGGTGTTGGAGATCAAGCGCCAATGCATAGGATGGCTTGGCCACATCCTCAGAATGGACCAGAACAGTATACCTATGGTTGCTCTAAGATAGACATCAACTGGGAAGTGCAAACAAAGTTGACCTAAAACAACTTGGCAGCGAACTGTGATAAATAAGGTGAAGTAGGTGAACAGGACAAGATGGAGGCAAATCGTCAACACCTTATGTGCTTTTTGTCATGTAGAGGATCAATCTAACCAAATCTAATCTGCCCCGTCTGTGAGTTTAGGTGGATGGCCTTCTCTTGTCAGATTTATAGTGGTGCCATATCATTTTCTTTTCAATTTAATGGATTTAATGGATTTGTATTACCTAATCCTAATCTAGACTTCTACACAACTTTGTCTCTGACCTGTTTGGAGTACCCCTTGATCTTCATGTTGCTTGCTCAGTAATGTTGAACAGTCAGGATCCTTTTGGAATGGGTCTATTTATACAGACATCACATGACAGATCATGTGACACTTTGATTGCACACAGGTGGACCCTCATCAAATAATTTTGTAAATTCTGAAGTTAGTTTTTTAGACCAGATCTTTTTTAGGAGTTTCATAGCAAAAGAGATGAATATACATGCACTCTCACCTTTTCAGTTTTTACTTGTGTTTTGTATATATATAAAGGTACTTTATTTTCATTCCACTTCAACAATTTGGACAGTATTGTTAAATCTATTACATAAAAACCAGATTATAATGTGAGAAAACAGAATAAACACAGAGGCATTGTACACTCCAAATATGTACTGTATTTCTTGGGCTGGGAATTATATGTAATTTTGTGGCCTACATAAAATTTAAATTGAACAATAAAAAATGCAGCACAAATATGAATTACATTTTAAAATGTTTATTAATAAATTTCATTACAAATTGGTTGATTGACAGATGCTATTTAATGTAAAAATATGCATTTCTGAGTTATTGGAGAAAAACTAACTGTCTGTTAAGAAATTGTGAAAATGAATGTTTCAATATGAATAACACCCCATTGATAATATTTGTTTTTTATTTTTCTTTAAAGGAATGCAGTTGATGGGAACAAGAAGTTATATGCAATATATGATACAAGGTATGGTTTATTTTACGCAATATTTTAAAAGTGCTACTGTGATCTAATTTAACAACTGATAAATCTGGGATACTTGTGCTGACTTGGTAAAGGTACTTAATTTATGTTATATATTAAAATTATTTGCAAGTTATTTCAAAACTCTACCTCTGCCGTGTGCCCTTAAATTATACAACACCTTCCTCAAATTCTTTTCCATTAGTTACAATAAAAATGTGAAAATCAAATATATAAAATAGGCAAAACAAATTCATAGAACAGATTAAAACTGCCTAATACCATAGGTCAGCATAAGCAAAGTATTCCAACTTTTCAGAATTTGTTTAGTACACGATCAGCAAAAATATGATCCTGAAAATGTTTTATTCTAATGTAAATGAGGCCTAACACACCATGGATATGACTACCCTAGGTAGATCTGTCAGTCTTATCATCAAATATAAACTAGCCAGTTATCAAAAGGGCTTCAAGAAAGTGGACAAAGAAAATTGAGGAGGCTCTGTAGGATGGCCGGAAAGAGACAAGAGTGGACTATACTTTATGAACCACATAGTGATGACTTTAGGGGATGTAGTCTGCATAAACATCCATCCATCCATCCATTTTCTAACCTGCTGAATCCGAATACAGGGTCACGGGGGTCTGCTGGAGCCAATCCCAGCCAACACAGGGCACAAGGCAGGAACCAATCCTGGGCAGGGTGCCAACCCACCGCAGGACACACACAAACACACCAAGCACACACTAGGGCCAATTTAGAATCGCCAATCCACCTAACCTGCATGTCTTTGGATTGTGGGAGGAAACCGGAGTGCCCGGAGGAAACCCACGCAGACACGGGGAGAACATGCAAACTCCACGCAGGGAGGAGCGAACCCGGGTCTCCTAACTGCGAGGCAGCAGCGCTACCACTGCGCCACCGTGCCGCCCCTGCATAAACATCTACATGTATATTAGGGCATGCACAAAGACTGTGCAGTGTTTCTTCAATAAAAAAACATTAATCACTATGGATCAAAAATACCTACTGAAGAAAAGCCCATCAAGTTCATTGTGCAAATAGAGAAATAAAGCCTATACACATATTTAAACTATTTTAAGCTAATTTTTAGGATTTTTCATAGAATCTGTAGTACTTTTAAACATCATAAAGTGATGTAGGGCTTACCCAGTTCCAGACACATCATACAGGCCCAATGATATAATTTCAAATCTGAAAGTGAGACACTGGTACACACTTGTCATGAACTAGTGTTTATATATCTATTTTATTATTTTATTATTTGTTCATTATTATTCTTGTCTAATTTAACTTTTTTTCTTGTAGCTATTTCTTTGACATCTTGCAAAGCACTTTGAGCCACATTCTGTTTATGAAAATGTGCTATACAAACATTGCTGTTGTTAGTTCTTGTCATTCCAAATCAATCTGAAGAGCAAAGACTGAAACTCTAATCAATAAAAAGGAGAAGAGTGTGGAATATCAGAACTGTTCATAATATTTGAATCAGTCAGGAAAACAGCTAATAGCTGGAAAAGTAGTAGAATGTTCAAAAATCGGCAGAAAACAGCCCTTTAGTTTTATAGTCGAAAATGGCATTGAAGGACTTTAATATTTCCAAAACATGTGGAAGATCATTGCAGAAAGATGACATAAGCACAAATAGACATTATGTGGTTTTTATTATATATATAAAATGGGACTAAATAACCTTTATAGAGGAACACCCTCAGCCAGTGCCAGGTGAGAAATATAGAGAAGAAGGGAGAGGGGACAACTGTGCTTCAAGCACTGTCATAGTGCAAAATTCAGTTTTGGATGCACCACAGCTCTGGACATTTTTTCCTGATATTATCCCATAGATTCCCTATGAGTTTAGTATAATGTTGCTGAGTAACAGTATTTTCATGGGGAAGCTCTTTATTAACAAGTCATTCATTTTGCAAAAACACAGTCATCGTTTTGATGTTTGATGTGACCCAATGTGTTGTTTTTTTTTTTGGCTTGGAGAACAAAAATATCCCAAGCCCCTGCACAATAGTAGTATAGATACCAGAAATAGGCACTCAATCAACTCTAGTACAATACCACTTGACAAACTGATCAACAAACTGTTGACCTGTTTAGACCGCTCACCTAACAGGTCTAAACGCTAAAATAGTATTTTTACAGGAGACCCACTTATTAAGCAAGGATCAGTTCCGGCTGCAAAAAGACTGGACTGGCCAAATGTTCCATTCCAGCTTTACAAAGAAAACTAGAGGTGTGGGAATTCTTATGCATAGAACAGCCTCATTTGTAGCATCAGATGTAGTATCTGATCCTGAAGGGAGATATGTGATTGTCATGGGCAATTTATTTAACTGTAAAGTGATTTTGATAAATGTCGATGATAGGGAATTCATTCAAAATGTATTTGCATCTATTTTAATTTGTGACCACTCATAAAATTATAATGGCTGGGAACTTTAATTGTTTTTTAAATCGACAATGCCCCACATACTCATCTCACAGATGGCATTTTAACCCATTTCTATAGCAGATGAGAACTGTACAGAATTTGTATCAAAACAAATCAGTTTCTTCCTAGAGACAAATACATCCTCAGAGTTCTCTGCAGAAATACTCTGGGAAACTCTAAAGGCTTTCTTATGAGGACAGATTATTTCATATCTTTCCCACAGAAATAAATTAGAAAGCAAGAAGGCATCAGAGCTAACCAACGAGATTACTAGAATAGATGAAGAACATGCCAGGTGCCCAAGTGAGCTCTTCATAGGAAAAGACAGGCTCTGCATTCAGAGCTCAACCTCTTAACAACCAAAGAAACTGAACAATTAATTTTTAAATCAAGACATCATTACTATGAAGACGGAGAGAAAGCTAATAAGCTCTTAGCTCAACAAATCCACAAGCCAGAAGTTCACAATGCAATTTCAGCAATCACCAACACGAACGGAGATAAAATTATTGACCATAAAAATATAACGCACACATTTAGAGACTACTATAACTCCTTATATTCTCCTGAGTTCAAAGAAGACAACACACAATCTAAAGCATTTCTGGATACATTACAGATGCCACAAATAGATACTTTTATTGCAGAGGAACTGGATAAACCTCTGGTGCTATCAGAATTACTAGATGCTATAAAGTCACTTCAGAGAGGGAAAGCAGCAGGCCCTGATGGCTACCCTGTCGAATTTTATACGAAATTCTCCACTCAGCTAGCTCCCCTCTTATTAGCAAAATTTACAGAATCTAGAGACAATCAAATTCTACTTCAAAGTTTTCGGTAAGCATTAATCACCGTCTTTCCTAAACAAAATAAGGACTTATTACAATGTGCATCATACAGACCAATTTCACTTCTGAATAATGATGTTAAGATACTCTCCAAAGTCCTAGCTAGAAGGATGGAGAAAGTGCTGCCTTCGGTAATATCACAAGATCAAACTGGATTTATTAAAGGCCGACACTTAGCTTCCAATCTCTGACGCCTGTTTAATGTAATATATTCTCCTGCAAAGTCAAACAACCTGGAGATATTATTATCGTTTGGAGAAATTTGTGTTTGTCTCGAACATTTGTGCATGGATCAAACTACTGTATACCAAACCAGAAGCTTCAGTTTGTATTAACAACATATGTTCAGACAACTTTAAACTAGAACGTGTTACTAGACAAGGTCGGCCCTTGTCAACACTGCTATTTGCAATCGCCATTATCAGATAAAGGGGTTTATCAGAGAAGGACTTGAACAGAACATTTCTGTATATGCAGATGATATGGTTTTGTATATATCAGACCCACAAAATACTGTGCCTGCAGTCTTAACAGCACTTACAAATTCTCAAGCATACAATATTAGATTGGATACCTTCCCTTTCATTATTGCAGATCAGTTTAAATACCTAGGGGTAAATATCACAAGTAAACATAAAGCTCTTTATTAACAAAATTTCGCCGTCTGTATGGAAAAAATTAAACAAACTGTAGGCATACAATACCTACCAGCATAATCGATAACTATATATATTTATATTAATTTCTTTAGGGCTATTTTCTTCTGATGCTCTTTTAAATTTTCACATTTGCTGCCATTTTGTTCCTTTAGCTTTAATGATCGCAATAGTTGTTGCTGGAGGGGACAGCCAAAGTTGTGTCACATGTGACATCATTGTGCTGCTAGTATAAAAATGGCGGTACCATTTAGACTACAAGTTCTTAGTACTTCGACTTTGTTTCTAGTTTTTGATTCTTGCTTTGCTTTTTTGTTTTGCTTTTTGTTTTGGTGTTTTTGATTGGTTTCCTTTGTAGCTAATAGTTTCATTACACCATCCAGAAAGCCTATGGGGGTGACTTCTTTTTTGTGGAGAAAACATATAGTTCTCTTCTACCTTGTTTAGATTATAGGGAACAATATAAAATTTTGTTTACACCTTTAATTACGCAAGTCTCAGGTTCAACCAGTTTTACTAAGCTGGATATGCATAGTGCTTATAATCTCATTAGAATTAAAGGAAAGGATAAGTGGAAGTCAGCCTTTAGTAATGGCCACTACAAATATATAGTCATGCATTTATTAATGTTCCTGGAGCATTTCAGTCCTTTGAGAATATTTTTCATGATGTGCTTGGAGAATATACCTTAGCTTATGCCGATGAAATATTATTTTTTTTTTACCAATTTATCTACTCATGTATCTAATGTTTGTGAGGTTATGAAGAGATTAATGAATAACTAATTATATGCAAAGCTGGAAAAGTATATTTTTTTACTGATTGTCAGTGTTGTTTCTCAGAGGTCAATGTCTAATTATGATTTAAACAAAAATGAAGCTATACTGCCAGCAGTTTCAAATTCATTCATCCATGCATTATCCAACCCGCTATATCCTAACAACAGGGTCACCGGGGTCTGCTGGAGCCAATCCCAGCCAACACAGGGCACAAGGCAGGAAACAAACTCCGGGCAGGGCACCAGCCCACTGCAGGGCACACACACATACACACACACACACACACACACACACCTACACACCAAGCACACACTAGGGGCAATTTAGTATCGCCGGGGCACCTAACCTGCAGTTTCAAATGATGTAGTGAATTCAGACTCAGAAGATAAAATATAGTCAAAACTAACCAAACATCACAGCCAGGAAGTCAATAGAGTGAACCCTCGTTTATCATGGTTAATCCGTTCCAGACTCTACCGTGATAAATGAATTTTCGCGAAGTAGGATTCTTTATATATAAATCGATTATTTTCGCAGTTAGAGTATAGAAAACCTGTTTACGACCTTCTAAATATGTTTTTTAACATTGTTAGAGCCCTCTAGACATGAAATAACACCCTTTAGTCACCATTACACTCGTATGACCCAATATATTAGACAAAATAAGAGAAAATAAGACATATTAGACGTTACAAATATCATATTACTCGCCTTTTAAGGTGACCGACTTTTATCCTCAATTTTTGTGCGCTCCATGTGTACATCAGGCATGTAAGTGTAGGGAATAAGAACATCAAAGTGCCCATTCATAACATCTACCGAAAACCTAAGTTTTTTTTATCCCCTCAAGTGCCTGTCCAAAGTCGTACAATGTCAGCCCGAATCTGTACCACTAAAGACAGAGTTTCATGCACTAAATAAGCTATAGATGAGAATAAGCAAGCACCGTCTCCCCTGATATTTACTACGCGGTAAGGCATTTGTACTCCATCAACATGAATTATTTCCAGAAACATAATTTTGTCTATTTTTCCAGCGCATCGCGCACAAAAGCAAGGGAATGATGAGAGCACCAGAACTCTGCTCACATCGCGTTGCTTCGTACCTCAAGCCGCAAGTAGTAAGTCTGTAATAAGCGGAATACCGCTACACTTTGCACTCACAGGACGGAAGGACAATCCCGAATGCTTTTATATAGTAGATTATTGTACTGTACATTTAATTGCACATAACCACTAACCTATAAAGGCACGACCTCAGTAGGAGAGTCTTCAGAGGTGGTGCAGTATCTTCAGCAGGTGCGTTGTTGTCTTCAGTAAAGAAGTACTAGGAGCAGGCAGTGGGTGTCTGGGTGCGCGGCTGAAGAACATCTTGAACAGTTGCTGGCGCTGTCTTTTCATAGCGTGAGGAGGCTTTTGTAGGGTGTTGCCATCTTTAATCATATCCAAGAGTTTCACCTTCTCCTGGATAGTAAGCATCTTCCTCAGGCGCTTAGTTTTATTGTCAGAAGGCTTAGAAAAAGCAGCACGTTTAGGAGCCATCGTAGGGCTTAGATAAAAATTCTCAGAAAGCGCATGCGTAGTGACGTAAGCGTGTATGAGAAAAAAATTGCGATAGAGTGAAGCCGCGAAAGTCGAAGTGTGATATAGCGAGGGATCACTGTATTAGCCAAAACCAAAAAGCTAATCCTAAAGCAGAGATTCATTAAGACTTCAAAACTTCCAGTCGTCCCTACATAGTAACAACTTAGCAACCATCAAAACTAATTCTCCAGAATGGCATCTCCCACAAAAAAAAACAAATGGCATCAGAGGAGCACGTGATTAATCTTCATTATCATATTAATTAACTCCAAATTAAAAACAATGTTAGAAACAAATTCCCCTGGCCTTCTAAACCTCTCTTTAGATGTATACTTTTTGTTTAAAGCCCAAGGGGAAAAAATAAAGAAGCTAATCATAACATAAAGCCATTCAGGATTGGAAGGTTCTGAAATCTGTGAAGTAAGTACAACAATTTGTAGGCTTTGGTAATTATTATAGAAGATTTATTAGAAACTTTAGCTCAATAATCACTCCAAGTACCAGTAGCTCGCAACCCCTTTCCAAGTAGCTCGCCAAAGGGTTAATGAATCCTACATAAATTTGAAAGGGGTCGTACCTGATTAGTCAAATTAGGGGTGGGCGATCTTTCCAAAAAAATCACGATCCATAATCTGAATTGCAGTCTATCTTTTCAACGTGGCATACACGTAAGAGAATATCCAAACTCAAACTCATCAAGACCTAAGTAACACTTTATTTAAAATATCAGACAAAGTTGAATTTAATTGTCCTGTCATCTGCTTGCTAAGCGGAGTTAAGGCACACTGAGTGAGGAGATAACCATACCACCACTTTTGGCCCGTTGCGTGGATATCAGATTCGCGCAAAAAATCGGTACCACAATCGAACTCTGATACATAGCGAAATGAGAGAAGTCACAAAATCAACCAGAATGTTCAAGCACATTATAGAAAAAAACCCAATCTAAATTCATTAAGCAGTTCACTTGTGAAAGACAGACGGACAGACAGAGAGACATTGGATTTTATATATTATATATTAGTAAACCTTCAAAATAATGTGCAGTTAAAGTCTCAACAGCATTCTCAGCATTTCTGGAGCTTAGTAGAGACAGGTAACTATAAGAATCTTCACCAAGTAGCTCTGAAAATGTCTTCTTTGTTTGGGTTGCCATATCTTTGTGAGTCTGACGTGAATGTCATGAAATCAAAGTTCAGAACAAGACTGAGAGACGAACTCTGAAATGATTCCATAAGAGGGAACTGAAGTGGCTCCACTCCACCATACACCTGCCTCTCTTGTTGACTCCATGCAGTGCCAGTCATCTGACTAACTAAGCAACACATCACACATGCAACTGGACCTGTGAATAAAGTGAAACGGTGACATGGAAAATGACAATGAATAAGTCATATCTTGTGTATTTGGAATTGCATTGTTTTGTTTTGACAGTATTCATGTTTTAATTCAATAGTGTGAAATACACTAGAAAATGCATACAGATAAAATAAATGCATTTGCAGGTGCTGGCACCCTGCCCGGGGTTTGTTTCCTGCCTTGCGCCCTGTGTTGGCTGGGATTGGCTCCAGCAGACCCCCTTGACCCTGTTGTTAGGATATAGCAGGTGGGATAATGGATGGATGGACTAAATATTTTTGGTGATGTTTTAATGGAAAATGTGAGTTGTGGACACCAACATTTTGTAACTGTTCAGACAAAACAAGACAAAACAAGCTTATTCAGTTTGTTTGGGTTGAAATAAGCTTTGAGAATAAATGGAAAAAAGGTTGGAGACCCCTGCTGTAGACTATGCAGACTTAACTAGCTTGTTGTTTATATCCAGATACTGTTTTTTCCATAGGCATACTAGAAAGAACAGTGGTGCCAGCAATGATCCCAGAGGAATACCACTTTTATCATCTCATAATTCTGAAAGTTCATTTCACCATAACTCTTTGTTTTCGGTGCTCAGGCACTCATTAACACAGATTTTTTTATTGTCTTACCCATACAAATCATATTGCTATTATCAAGTCTGTCAATAACACATCCTATGGTATACTTAATTAACAAACAATATTGACAAGATTGATTTACAATGCAGTAATGAACAACAGAATTTCAGTATGTCACCTACTCTCTGTTTCTTCTCATCATCTTCCCCTTCTTGTTTTCAAATTAATTGCTAGCCATCCACAACATAAATTACTAAACTGAGAAACAATGTGCAAGCCAAGTTACCTTTATGTTGTTTGAAATGGCTACACAATACCAAAATCCCTTTACCAGACATCTTAAAAAGTCAATCTGTTGTAATCAACTGGAAGAGATTTATTATGATGTTCCCACTCAAAGAAATAAAATGGTCTGCCATACCTTAAATATTTTCTGTTTCTGTGCTAGATAGCATTTATGTTTTTGCAACTCAAGACAAATTTTTATTTTAATTAATAGCAGCAGCCTGTCACTTTGGATTTTGATCTCTTCTTATTTGACCATCTGCTTACACAGATGAATGCTGTCATCTTGAAAAACATGATTATCAGATGTTTTATTTCTTGTTCCTGGTTTTATTAACAGCTAACACCTAAAGACATTGATTTGCATTTTGGCAGTAGACTTGGAAGAAGATCTAAGGCGGGCTTCACAGGTTACCCTCTGCTCAAGCGATTAGACCCTAAGTAGGGAGATAAGCTGGGCAAGGTTCTTTGGTAAGGCGGAAGAAAGAGAGAAAGAGAATGATAGGTGCCTACATTGTTATGTATTTGGAAGAAGGAAAAAGTGGGAAATTTCATTTACCTAGCAGACATGGAAAATAGCCTATGCAATCAGAGTTACGTTACAGCCACCGTTTTTTCCCTGGCTTATGTTTATCTTCTGCTTTATATATATATTTTATTGTATTTGTTATTATGTAGTTTTTGCTAATATTATGTGTATTTATAATTTTATATCCATACATTGTGGATTTCCAGTGTTTTCTTATGTTACTTAAGTTTTGTGGGTGAAACCAGCAAGAGGTGGGGTCACAATATCAATCACCGCCCTCAGTCTATATATTGAGGTTGAAGAGATGGTGTTAGGGAAATCCTCTGGTTCAGCTCTTCACACTCCACCAATGTATCAACATATTTTATTTAGCCAAGATATACAAAGGTAGCATGGCACCTAGACCTTACCTAGTCTATGCAGCAAACTCAGCTATGCTGATGTTTTTTGTTAGTCAAAGGTTTTTTAAAGGTATCATAGTTACACAAAAGCTTTATTGACATACTGTATACCTGATAAGTATATGGAAATCACATGGACACATCCTAAATATAGAATATCAAGACAGTAAGAGGTTTGGTTATATGATAGGCTTTTTGCACTTATTCAAGGATAATAATTGCACCATTAAAAAATACAAGCTTAAGGCAGTTAAAGGACAGTGTGAACTTAAGAGCTCATAATGCTAAAGTATTAAAAAAAGAATGATTTTACTGTACAATGCTCCTAGGAAAGGTTAAATTATTGCTGTGGAGTGCATTTTATCTTGTGAGCATTGTTTTCTTTGGATTTTACTTTATTTTTTTTTTAATTTTGCTTATGACTTCTGGATTTCTGGATGACAATTTGAACTTGCTTTTTTTTTTTTTTTCATTTTTTACTTTCTCATATATGGGAAAGTATTGGAATCCTCCAAAAATCCCATTTTGAGATTTCAATGAATCTTGACATTTTAGACCTTCCTGAGTCAGAAAATACCATTTATCTGTGTGTGTGTGTATGTAAACATGATAACTTGAGTATGCTTTCAGTCAGGTCAACCAAATTTTGCATACAAGTTGTCACGCACGCGCGAGTAGGAGGCCGCGGATTGATTCGACAGCACCTGGGAAACCACTCGCCCCAGGGAATGGTGGGGTATTAACTTTCTCCCTCTGCTTCCTCATAGGAAAAAAGACCGTCCTGCACCATAGGCATGGATGACCGCAGTGCGATACTTCCGCCCTTCCTCCGCCATCTTGCCCTGACGTCATCCTTCCCATCCTCCCTTGCGGTCCTTCCCGACATTCCTCCACTTCCGCTCCTCCCCAATAATGGCGCGACGCCAGGAGTCGGCGCGCGCGTATATGAACTGTTTAGTTTATGATTTTGACCTGTTTTTGTTTAATCTGTACAATATACGGGGCCGGAAAAACCCCAACCCTTGCTACTGTCTCTCTCGGTCCTTTACAACTGGAGGGACAGGACCTGAACACCGTGCTGCAGGGAATGAACGCCCAGCTCCAGGCCCTGCAGCAAGCGCAAGCCGCTCCCGGGGCCTCGTTGGATCTTGTCATGAGGGGAAAAGGCAACCCTCCCGCGGCCTCCACGCCGTGCACAAGGGCAGGCCCTATGGGCGCTGGTGTCTCGGGGGACCTTTCCGTGGCTACGGACCTTGACCCGGAAGATTCCGCCGGAGAAGGGACTAGCCAGGGAACTCTCCCCGGGCCCAGGCCCCAAGACCCTCTCGGCGGCCTGGACCATCAATTTCGGTCCACGCCGCCTCCTTTAAGAGGGAGCAGTGGAATGATGACTCCCGCGCTTTGCCCGAACGCGATTGTTCTGCCTAACAGCTCGACAGCGGACGGATCCACACCGCGGAACCCTTCTTTGTCCTTGAAATGATCTGTTGTACCGAGTGGCTACCCATGAGGGCGAGGTGCGGAAGTTGTTGCTAATTCCGCGTACCTTCCGGCGGGAGATATGCGAGTTGGCACATGCTCACCTCCTAGGCCCACCTCGGGGCCGAAAAACACTGGAGAGGATTAAGCTCCGCTTTTACTGGCCTGGGATCAATGAGGAGGTCCGGCGGTTCTGTCAATCCTGTCCGGAGTGCCAGACCCGCCAGATTCCTAGGAGGGACCGTGCTCCTCTAGTCCCTATTCCCCTCGTGGACATCCCCTTTGAAAGGATAGGGGTCGATTTGGTGGGACCCTGGAGCCCTCAACCCGTGGCCACAAGTATATCCTAGTCATGGTGGACTATGCCACCCGGTACCCAGAGGCGGTTCCCCTGCGCTCCGCTAATACTAAAAGCATCGCACGGGAACTGGTTAACTTGTTTTCACGCGTGGGCATACCCAAGGAGGTCCTCACGGACCAGGGTACGCCCTTCACTTCGGATACGTTCAAGGAGGTGGCCAAATTACTGCAGATAAAGCACCTGAAAGCGCCAGTCTATCACCCGCAAACTGGCGGGTTGGTCGAGCGATTTAATCAGACGCTTAAGCAGATGCTCCGCAAGGTAGTCAGCGCGACGGCAGGAACTGGGACCAGCTCCTCCCGCTCGTGCTTTTGCCTACCGGGAGGTACCCCAGGCCTCTACGGCTTCTCCCCTTTTGAATTACTATACGGGCGACAACCCGGGGAATCCTCGACATCCTAAAAGAAGGCTGGGAGGCCGAGGCTCTTCCCTCCTCTAATATTTTGGAGTACGTGGCGCAACTGCGCGACCGACTCACAAAGATCAGGCCCCTCCTAAAAGAGCACGTGACTCGTGCGCAAGCAGCGCAGGCCCGGTGTTACAACCGCAACTCCGTCCTCAGGGAGTTCCGCCCGGGGGACCGAGTTATGGTGCTCGTCCCGACCTCCCACTCGAAGCTGCTCGCTCACTGGCAAGGGCCTTACGAGGTTAAGGAGAGAAAAGGACTCGTCGACTATTTGGTAAAACAGCCCAACCGTCGACCGAGTGAGAGGATCTATCATGTCAACCTGTTAAAGCCCTGGAAAGATAGAGAGGAGCTTCCCAGCTCCCGTAGGTCACTCTCCCTTTTCGCAAGCACAACTGCCCTTAACCTCGTGAAGAGCTGACCCCAAGCAGCGGCAGGAGTTAGCCCAAACACTCCGAGCCATCCCGAGGTAGTGAGCGAGTCACCCGGCCGGACCGCTGATTGAGCACGATATAGTCACGGAGCCCGGGTAATCGTCCGGGAGAGGCCCTACCGACTCCCGGAGGCAAAACGCGCAGAGGTCGAACTGGAGGTGAAACGTATGTTGGACATGGACATAATTGAAGAGAGCCATAGTCCCTGGTCCAGCCCTATTGTCCTCGTCTCCAAGCCAGGCGGCTCCTGGAGGTTCTGTAATGACTTTAGACGTCTGAATCAGATCTCCAAGTTCGATGCCTACCCCATGCCCCGCATTGCGACCTCCTTGAGCGGCTGGGTCGGCTCGATATCTGACTACCCTTGACATGACAAAAGGGTATTGGCAAATTCCTTTAACGGCATCCGCAAAGGAGAAAACGGCCTTTAGCACCCCTAGCGGGCACTGGCAGTACAAGGTCCTCCCATTTGGGCTGCACGGGCCCGGCGACCTTCCAACGCCTGGTAGATAGAGTGCTGAAGCCCACCAGTCCTATAGTGCCGCCTACCTGGATGGCGTTGTCATCTATTCCGCACCTGGGAGGAGCATCTACTGCAGGTCGCAGCTGTCCTCCGAACACTGGCTAAAGCCGGCCTCCGCATAAACCCCCGGAAGTGTTTTTTTGGATTAAAGGAGGCCAAATATTTAGGCTACCTCGTGGGACAAGGACAGGTGCGGCCACAGAGCTCCAAAGTTAAAGACATCTTAGAATGGCCCGTCCGAGTACCAAGAAACAGGTGCAGGCTTTCTTGGGGCTTGCGGGTTACTACCGCCGGTTTGTTCCCGTTTCTCGAAAGAGCAGCACCCTTGACTGACCTGACAAAAAAGGGCGCCCCTATACGTGGTGTGGACCGACAAAGCAGAACACGCGTTCAGTGACCTAAAGAAGGCCCTAACGTCGGCACCTGTGTTACGGACGCCCGATTTTGGGCTCCCGCTTATTCTCCAGACCGACGCTTCGGACACAGGCCTGGGTGCCGTGCTGAGCCAAAGCGTCGATGGTGTCGAGCACCCTGTGATGTACCTTAGCCGGAAACTGATGGACCGGGAGACCGGGTACGCGGCAGTGGAGAGGGAGGCCTTGGCCATTAAGTGGGCAGTGACCCACCTCCGGTACTACCTGCTGGGTCGCGAGTTCGCTCTGGTGACTGATCACGCTGCACTTCAGTGGATGTCCCTGCACAAAGAGTCGAATCCGCGGGTCACCAGGTGGTTCCTGGACTTACAGCCGTATAAGTTCACTGTCACTTATCGGCGGGGGCCCTTCAGGCCAATGCCGATGCCCTCTCTCGTATTCACGACCTCTCGGTTAGGTCCGCCCGACCTGACGGTCCTGGGCTAAGGGGGGGATCGTGTCACGCACGCGCGAGTAGGAGGCCGCGGATTGATTCGACAGCACCTGGGAAACCACTCGCCAGGGAATGGTGGGGTATTAACTTTCTCCCTCTGCTTCCTCATAGGAAAAAAGACCGTCCTGCACCATAGGCATGGATGACCGCAGTGCGATACTTCCGCCCTTCCTCCGCCATCTTGCCCTGACGTCATCCTTCCCATCCTCCCTTGCGGTCCTTCCCGACATTCCTCCACTTCCGGCTCCTCCCCAATAAAATGGCCGCGACGCCAGGAGTCGGCGTCGCGTATTATGAACTGTTTAGTTTATGATTTTGACCTGTTTTTGTTTAATCTGTACAATATACGGGGCCGGAAAAACCCCAACCCTTGCTACTGTCTCTCTCGGTCCTTTACAAAGTATTAGGTACAAAATGTAGATTTCTATTAACTTTTGGGCTATTTCCGCTAACAGGAAGTGGTACTTCACACATACGCAAATTTTTTTTTAATTCATGCAGCTGCACAGTCCGATTTATTCAACTTTCATAATAATTGTTCAATATACGTATTATTAATTTGATTTGATTTGTGGTTGATGGTTCTTTAATGTACATAATATAAAAATATAATCTTTGGCTTGTGGCTTACTACTTAAATATCCATCCCTATATCTGAGTATGTGAGAAAGTCTAGGGGAGACGACTCCCAATTGTTTATATTATAAATAAATTCTTCATTTGTAAAGACTCTCCGGTCATCTTTGTCTTCTCAAGCCAGAGGTTTTACAGTTTCCCGTCTGTTGAAGGGCATTTTTTTTTTTTTGCATTGAGGACATTTAAAACTGTTTTTGAGCTGTCATCCCTTTACACCATTTTGTTTTGTAGTGTCACAACTGTAAGGCCTGGGGGCATAGAGGATTTGCTTTGTGTTAGTTCATTATTTTGATAATTTGTGTTTTCCCATGTTTATCCTTTCCTTGGATTTTCAATAGACCACAGTTTTGTTTTCCAGTCTTTCCTGTTTGGAGAGAGGCCAAGGTGACACTCTCCTTTAACATATTTTCATGATAAATGTACAAGACACTCACTGATATAGGAGTTGTCATCATTTCATCTATATTCTTGGATTAAATTTTCCACAAACTATAGGTAAGTCTTACATAAATACGTGGAGATGGTACATATTAAAAACTGCTAAATTTAAAAAAAACTATTTTCATTCATACTATGCAGCACACATTTCTGAAAACATTTCACAACGTTATGCATTTCACATATTTAGTGTAGATGTTAAACACTTCATGGAACATGTTGTCACAATATTATGTCCCTCTGTGCTGTAGCATCCAAACTGTATCAGCTTTTGGAGACCTTACCTTATTCTCCTCCACTTTGCAAGAGGCATCTATAGAAATGTTGATGTTGGGGAACTTCTTCCAAGTGGACCACACAGTGCTACAGTTCTGTCAATGTTTTTTTTTCCTGTAAAACTATAATATAGTTGATTTTCTGAAGCACATGATTTGGCCTAGTGTGCCTCTTTAGTGGCATTCAGTTTCTATTTTCACTCTCTAACTCTTATCAATGCCTTAAAACTATCACTCCATCACTTATTACAAGGTCTTGAGAAGCCAGAGTCTTCTCTAGCAGCAAACACACTGACCTTTCAAAAACACGCCCACACTCATTCACGCATGTCTTCAAGGAAACCGGTATAGTTAGATACATGACAGTGGTCTGGTGACACATCCCTGTTAATGCCAGCAGAAAGCTGCTGCTTTGTTTGAAATTCAGTTATGAAAAACCTACAAAATACTAGAAGATTTGTAATGCAAAATTATTCATATTTTCTTCAAATGGTGTATTTCACATTAACCTATAACCTTGAATATCTCTGTGCTTTTTCAAAAACATTGTATAATTGTCACTTTTTCCTTTGGTCGTAGGTTTTGGGACACTTCTGCACTTTATTTTACTCCTAATAATATTTTCACTTTACTGAAAATGTATAAAAATTGCCCTAATTGCCCTTGTGTTGTGGATTACATAAACTAAGTGGCATGATGCTGTATTCAGATTAGAACATCAGAAGTATGACAAACAAGAGGAGACCTTTCAGTCCATCTTGCTCCTTTAGTTAGCTAATAGCTAAGTTGTTCCAATATTTCATCCAGATAATTTAAACTACAAGACATGGTAGTTTTCCTCAGACTCTCTCATCTCTTTGTTAAGAACTGAAAAACCCCTGTGTTTTCACTAGTTTATTTTCCTAAGATACATTTTTTTCTGATTAAATGTCCCCAAGTAATTTGTGATGCTTCGAGGTGATTGTAAGTATGGTCAGTCTGCTTAAACTGAAGTGTCCTGATCCTATTACTGGTTGCTGGCTATGCTGCAGCTGAAGAAAGTAATGATAAGTGACAAAGTTAAGTTCAAGGAAATCCGTTTTATTCGCAATGTTGGCTTCTCGAATACTGCACAACAGAGTATCCAATGGATATATTAGAGATGCATATTTCACAATGAGATCCAAGAAGGCAAAGTTACTTTTACATGGATACACTATTTATATTTATACTTTATTGTTATATATTGGTATAGTGACAAGCTGACTAGTTTAAGATTAGATTATATTTCATAATAGGATCAGATTATTTCAATAATTATTTTTTTAACTTAACACTGGCTACTCCTCTTTCTCTGTTATTTTTTCCCAAAAAATTTTTTTTAAGTCTAATGTGCTTTTATGCTACTGGTTGAACTTTGGATTTACTTCACAAATATTTAAACAAAGATCATGATTTTCTTCCCACTTCTACAGTGTAAAAGTTGCCCTGATTTGATAGGGCCACTCCAGAGAAAATTACAACGTAAAAAACCTAAATGCCACGCACTGTATGAATATGGCAAAAATAAAGTACATAGGTGTTTAGGGATGAAAAGTAAGATGTAATAGACTGGGTTTCTACACCACTTCCAAGCTATCTGTGTATCATTTTCATTTTGCAAAGGAAAACAAGTAACTAAAGTGGCTAAATATTTTATCACATATGGCCTCAGGGAATACATTGGCAGAGAGGTTCACTGATTTGTTCGTGAGCCTTTTTCTCTGAACGATGTTTAGCTTACAATAGTATTTGCAGCACAAGGGACTGTTGTGACTAACGCAAGAGCTTTAACCAGCTGTGGAAAGATTTGCTTTCCACACATGCAACTTGACCAGCTGTCTTCTGGGGAAACTTTCCTTGAGATGAGACTGTTGATCACACCTTGTCTATTTTCGCTTTAGAATCAAATTTCCCCAAAGAGATATTTTCAATTTATACCTGAAAAGGTGTGAATTACCAGTTACAAAATATTTAATAAAAGCTCCTTTATAAAGTTTCTGAATATAGCCAGTCTCATTTTTTATTTAAATGGTTGTTTTTTTTGTACAGTATGCAAGATTTTCAGAGTTTCTTAGAATTGATATCCTATTGATGCATGCTAAGGCATTTCACAAGACAAATGAATAGCTTATAGTAAAAGCCAAATAATAACATGATATGTGTACTTTTGAAAATACACAACAGACAGTATTATACAGTTGTATCTGAGTATTCCATGAAAATGACAAGTAAAAAAAATATTACAAGTCACATATCCATCCATCCATTTATGAGAGTGCTTTATCTAGTCCACAGTTGTGAGAAATAGAGCCTATCCTGAAAGCATTGAACACTCCAAGACAAAGCACCTATCATTAAACATCTTATAATCGCAACTCACCGAATAATATAAGAAACACATGTTCAAGATATGAGGGAAAAGATGGGATATCCAGAGTAAAACCTATATGTATATTACACATAGACCGTGATCAGGCTTAGATATGAACCCAGTCCCCTTACAGATAAAATCTTTGTCTGTGCTTTAGTCAGAACATTACTTGTTAAACTAAGCAGCATGATATCGTATTCAGATTAGAACATGAGAAGTATGATAAATGAGAGGAGAGCTTTCAGTCCATCTTGCTCCTTTGGTTTGCTATTAGCTAAGTAGTTCCAATGTTTCATCCAGGTAATTTAAAGTACAAGACGTGGCTGTTTCCCCCAGACTCTCTCATCTCTTTGTTAAGAACTGGAAAACCCCTGTTTTTGCATTTTTTTTTTCTCCTTGGATACATTTTTTCTGTTCATGTGACTTAAATATTTTGAATTAACAAACTTTATTTTCATTTGTGTGTTTTTATTTAACATTTTTGTTTAAGAAAGATTTTAATATTTGGTTTGTTCTTAAGTATGTCTTGCTCGGTTGCTAACTGTTGTTAAAAAGCATGGTGTGGCTGCTAGAGGACCACTTCAACAATGGCGCCACCATTTGTGTCATAAAAACTTTCTTATAAGTTCCACCACAGAAAGATTAGTTTTTTGTCCAAGATTACAGGACTGAGCTTTGAACACGTGTTCATTTATTTATTTTAAGTTATGATTTTCTGGTAACATTTCAAACCTTTCCAGGTGCCTCATGTATAATGCCGTGCGTAGAATTCGCACTATAACATAGCATAAGCACAAAAGCCGAAATGTTCTTACGCACAGAAAAATCCAGATGCAGGAATCTTTGCATACTACAACTTCCGTGTTCTTCCGTTACATAAATCCCAGTCAGCATGAAAAGTAATGCTCGTGCACGCACTTCATGTAACACCCCAACTCCTCCCAGAATTACGCCTCTTTGAATATGCAAATCAATATAAATCACCCTTAAGCTCAGCCTTCTGTGAAAAGAAAATAGGAAAAGCATGGGGGAAAATATAAGAATTTCAGCAAATACCAAGTGGAGGCAAAGTAAAAACATACTATTTATTTAATTAAACCGTGGTATAATCAACAAAAGGAAGTTAATCGAGTGACATAGCGTGTTGGAGAAACTTGAAAGCTCACATTCACAAAGTCGCACAGTGCTGAAATGAAAAAGAAGTCACATATCAAAGTCGCCGTGAAAAGGCGAGTTGTAGCCCACTGTCTGAGTGTCACATGAAAGCTTATTAGGGTACAGAGAAAAAATCAAATCACATCGTAATTAAAGTATAGCACAATAAATGCTTTGTTTTGTATGAGATCTTCTATGTGCTCTATGGGTGTGAATCACTACTTGCTTCTTAAACCGGCTCTCTTCCTCCGACAGGACACAGAATCCATTAAATTCATGATATTACAGCTCTCTGAATAACTAAAATACTGAGATGTATACGTAATATCATTTTCATGATGATAGGAGTTAAAGCACGTTATTAAACATGGGTTTCACGGCACAGTGATTGTGCGTGACCTTCAATGAAATTATTTATTGTACTCTGGGGCGGCTCTAGGCTTGTGGCGTCCCTGGGCAGAGAAAGAATCGATGGCCCATTCGCCCGCCAATGTCAATATGGTATCTTATGCACGGTGGATGGCCACGTCCGTTGCGGACACTGCATAGCTCATGACACAAGCGTTTAACTTTTGCCGCTGCATTTTTAGCTGTGTCGTTATTTTCTCTTTCTGTTTTATATTCAGTATATATTGGCGTGGCCACCCCTGCATTCCTTGCTTTTCTTTCTCCAAGTAACCGATCACCACACAATCAGCTATGTAATAGATGTTAAGCCATCTGTAAGCTTAGAGCGCCGATTCTTCAAAACATTTAAGGAACATTTGACATATCTTCGTAGTACATGTTTAATTATTCTATCCTTCACACCAGTCCCAGTGAAGAATATAGATTATTTAAATGAAGTTAAAGTTTTATCTGTATAATATAATAAACATATTTTGCTGCATTTCATCTTAAAAATTATATCGTCATCATATGTAAATATGCGCTTTATAAAGTCGCACAGGTTGTGTAATATTATAACTGTAGTGCAAGTTTACAGTGAGGTAATTGTACTTATAAGCACAAACAGTTCTACAAGGAGCACTTGATTGAGTGCGTTTAAAGTTCTTGGGATGATACTGTTTCTGAACCGCAAGGTCCATATAGGAAAGGCTTTGAAACGTTTTGCCGTGGCTGAGGTAGTGTGTTCTCTTTCCGATCAGCTGCTGCTGTGATTCACACTCAGATACAGTGATATAAATATTCCGAGTGGTGCAGTGAGAGTAATATGGAAAAAGATGATCCGCTGTGGCAACTCCTAATAGGAGCAGCTGAAAGAAGAAGAAGTTGTGGTTAGAGTAACAACGCTAAAGCAGTTATGGCATTTGGAATACTATGGCTATTCTCTGGACCATTATATTGTTACAAGTTAATTACAGTCAGATGCATTACACTAATAAACAATATGCGGTTAGTTTGTGTATTTATAAAGCTGCGTCAGGAAAATAAGGTGTAACCACACAGGAACAGTAGAATTGCTTTGACGCTGGGTGCCGCAAGTCTGCAAAACCGAGCGGAGAACTTGCGTACGACAAGGTATGAGGTACCGTGGAAAAGTGCGTGTCTTTACGCCAAGTGTTGGTTTTATACATCTCGATTTGAATGTGGAAAAGCTCTTACGCAACATTTCTGTGCGTACGCACCGTTTATACATGAGGCCCCAGGTCTTGATTTGTGTTTGTAGTCTTAAAATTTTGTCTGGATTATTGTTGAATTATTGTTCTCTAGTTAATTAGTTGTGGCAATTCTTGTTTGACAGTTCTACTTTTGGTTGTGAAAACTATGCACATCTATGGTCAATTGCTACTTACATCTAGCAGTTGCTCTATTTAATTTTGTAAGCAGGCTATTTTAGAAGGATGGTGGAAAGCATCTATGTTGTTGTCCAGCTGAATAGCTTTGAGTATTCACGTCTGGCGTAACATTATTTATGTGAAGAAGTGTTTCCTGGCTTTAGTTTTAAATGTAATTTCCTTGAATTTATTCCTAAGCAGCTTTTTCTGCTAAAGTCTAAAGAGATTTTAGTCCTGGAATGCACTTGCACCAGACAAGGTTCACAAGCCAAGAGGACAAAGAAGAAGTGAAGTAAATTGAGGGACTTTAGAGAAATTCATAGTCAAATTAACAGAGCAGAATCAAAGACAAATTGTATAGAAAACACAACCAAGTATAGGTATGATCTTTGAAGTTCTGAAGTTATCCCTTGTATCTTTTGTAGTTGATCACTGATAATGTTACATTTGTCATGATCTGGCGTGTAAGTTTTATTTTTTTCAGCTGTTCCTTGATCTCTAAAAAATTATTTGAGTATGGTTTTCAGGATTTCTGAGGTCAAGGAATCTAGTGATTAAATTCATTGTTTGCTTAATTGTGTTTACAATTCACACTTTCCTGCAGTGCACTTCTTTTCCTGATGGACACTGCCATGTTGGAGAATAGTTGCTAAGGCAGGAGATCCTCTTGCTGAGAAGTGATTGAGTTTGTGCATTTTGATGTCACTAGTGTAATGTTGTAGTTAAGATAAATTATGTATCCTTTGTGTCATTATTAGTTTTTTGAATTTTCTGGTCATGACATTTTTTCTTTCAATTTACATCTCATGTATCTTGGCTAGGGTTCCATGTACCCTTTTTTGAATTACAAATTACCAGTTTGTTTTCTGACCATGATTCTAGCTATATATTCTGTATATATTCTCTATATATTTAATTATCGTCTTCCCTATTATGAATGTTGAATGAATTCCGACTTCTCTATGCCATCTCTTGATCACATTTTCTCTCAAAATCTACTTGCACAAGCAGTGCAAAACTTCTCCACAGCAGTCACATATTAGCATCAAACAAAGTAGCCAATTGTTTTGTCTTGTTACAGTAATATATTACTCTACTTTACCCTTTTGTATTACAGTGTAACCTTGGGTCATGACTGTAATTCGTTACAGAAAACAAAAAATAAAACTCTGAACGCAACCCAATTTAGTCGTGACCCTATGTAATTTCCCCCATAGGATTGTATGTAAATACAATTAATCTGTTCCGGACTGTATGAGCTGTATGTAAATATATATTTTTTAAAGATTGTTAAGCACAAAAATAGTTCATTATACCATAGAATGCAGAGTGTAATAGTAAACTAAATGTAAAAACATTAAATAACACTGAGAAAACCTTGAACAGAGAAAACTAACATTGCAAGAGTTCACGCTACAGCCTTACGAACCACTCGGTGTAAACAATTTTTTTTAATGAGTTTTAAGCACAGGGAAAAAATGAACATTTGAAAATTCAGTAATTTATACAAAAACTAACCATAAACAACCAAGAAAACTAACCTTGCATGAGTCAAGTTCTCGCATGAAGGAAATGAGGAGGAACTGGGTGGAGAGGAGATTACAGTTTTGAGGTAAAGTCCCTATGCGCGATGCACGTCTAACCGAGAACAAAGTACTGTGGAGAAACTGAACACGTGCGTAATTCACTGGCATGTACAAACCGGAAGGTAAACGAAATAGAGCAAAAAGAGTTCATGGCGAATGCACAGGGAGAGACTGAACACATGCAAAAATCATCGGCGCATACAAACCGGAAGGGGAAACTGGGTTGTTCATCACCCGAGTGTGTGGTCGTGAACAGATGCAAAAGTTTGGCGAACTTTTTGGTCATAACACGATTTGTATGTGTTCTGAGACATTCGTGACCCGAGGTTCCACTGTATTAATATGTAGCCTTTGTCAGAATTCCTCAAATGTCACAGACTTACGACTCTTTGTAAAGTATTGTGCCATATAACTTTTCCCCACCTTCACTTCTATGTCTATAACCTCAGCCAATTAGGTGTAGTAAAAGACAAACAGGAGTTAAGTTACACTTTAAATAATGTACTATTGATAATATTCATAAATAACAAGTACATTTGAATATTGGCAACCGTACAACCTGATAAATGTCGATGTGTAGTTTCAGGTGGAACACAGACTTGTTAGTTACTTAAAATGTCTCCAGTTAAGTCCTCATTTTTGGTCAGCTTTGGCTGCCAACCTGTGCTCTTCATTGTGTTGTCCTTTTCAGTTCATGGTGTGACAGAGGGATGCTTCTTCAATGATATTTGGTATGAGATTTTCTATCCAACCCCTAGAGCCAATATGCCGTCATGGTACTTAAAGGCGTTTGATACAAGCCAATTTCAAACAGCCATACTTCAGACCAATGGGGCAGAAAACACCTTCACACCTGCCCTCAAAACCATTTGTTGAGCAGAAGTTTGCCAGTTAGGCAGTCTGGCTTTCCTGCGGGGGTTGATTGAGAGAGCCCTGCCGATAAACACTTGCCAAACTTGTTTGAGGCACTTCTCTCAACCCTGTTGTAAAATTTACTATCCTGACTTAGTCCTAGAGGATAAACATGAATGTTTCTCACTAATGAAATACTAATATTACATTGCTTTGCCTAAGTTACAGATAAAGACATACAAAATATTTATCAACTTGCATGCAAAATTTCACACCACAACACCAATCAACAACATTGCCATGAGCACAGGAAAGTGTCACTTGGTGACAACTCAAAGAGAAAGATACAAATGTAAAAAGTCTGAATTAGCAGAAGCCACCGTAACTCGGGGTATTCATGAGAAATTTAATGATTTACTTCATGAGGTAGAAGTAAATAATAAATAAGAATAGTTGTGTTAAATATTTGAATATGTGTGTTTCAGCTTAAGTACAAGACCTATAAGTCTAAATATTCTCAATTGTAATAGAAATATATAATTTTTTAACACCCTAATAGAGGTCCATATATGACTAAATACCTAGTAAAGGATCAAAAACCAAAACTACAATATTCATAATCATTGACCTTTGAAAAAGTTTAAAATGATATCCTTCATGCTTATGTTTGAAATTTATTGCTAAGCACATACCATAGAAAAGCAAATTCAACATGTAATGAATAAGCTAAACATTCTTTTTGTTTTTTAATTTTATGTTTATAAATTTGGAGTTCCTTGGACTGTTGTCATCTTAACAAACTGTAGGCAAATGCCACTGCAAAATCTCAGACTCAGACTGGAAGGCAGTAAGTATACTGTAGTGATGTTGTGGTGGAGAACCTATATACTGTAAACAGGTAGACTGTGCTATCAAGGAAGTATGAAAACTTAGTGCAGCCCATTTCTCAATTCAGAAAAACTCAGTGGAGTCAAGCACACAACCAAAGAAACAGTTTACTGTTAATATTTCACTTGCACTCTGACTTATTCGGTCAACTGTTGGCTCAGCTTTGATAAACCTGCTCTTGCACATAGGAAAGAACTATTTAAGAAATACAAGCTTTAAAAATAAATTGCAGTTCTTCCATGAAGTTGGAATGTTGTGTATTGGTAACATCTGCTTACTCTTGTACTTTTGTTCCCAATAGCTTTTGTCATACATGAGAGTTAGAGCTCTGAAGCTGCTTTACCTGGAGCTAAAAACAGAACTGCTAGGACTAGCTAAGGAACAGAGACTGGACTATGTGGTTACTCCACAAAATCAGACTTTGCTTACAATATATATAAAAAGACCAGTGGTATTCAATTATGTTTCAATCAGGCAACCTGTTGGTCTACTTAGCATTTATTTCTATAGCACATTTTCATACAAACAATGTATCTCAAAGAGCTTTACATGATGAACAAATAGAAAAAAGACTAAATAATTAAAATTAGGGAACACTAATTAACACAGAATAAAAGTAAGGTCCGATGGCCAGGGAGGACAGAAAAAAAAACAAAAAAAACCCAGACGGCTGGAGAAAAAAAAAATAAAATCTGCAGGGGTTCCAGGCCATGAGAACGCCCAGCCCCCTCTAGGCATTCTACCTAACATAAATGACCTCAATCAGTCCTCACTGTATTCAGGGTTCACATGGAAGAATTTGATGATGATGGTCTCATGTGGACTTCTGGCCAATAATCCATCAATGTAGGGACATCACGGTACTTTGATTAGGTGGTGGTGGGGCAGATCGCCACCACAGAAAACCGGAAAAAGAACAGAAGAGAAAGTAGGGGTTAGTATGGATTTTGGAGCCACCATAAATAATAATGATAATTAACTGAATATACAGAGCATCAAGATTTAACTAAGATGAAGCTATGAGAAAGCCATGTTAAGGTAATGAGTTTTCAGCAGTGTTTTAAAGTGCTCCACTGTATTCAAAATTGGGGTGGGGTGATGTCCTCTGATTTTCTTTTCCAAGTTAAGATTCTAGCAGCTGCATTCTGCACTAGTTGTAATCGATTGATGTTTGTTTTTGGTAGTCCTGAGAGGAGTGCGTTACAGTAATCTAGCCGACTGAAAACAAAAGTGCAGCATCTTGCAATATTATAAGAGGTCTAACTTTTGCTATATTTCTTAAGTGAAAAAATGCTGTCCTAGTAATCTGATTAATATGTGATTTAAAATTCAGGTCAGAGTCAACAGTTACTCCTAAATTCTCTACCTCCGACTTGACTTTTTTTCCTAATGCATCAAGTTTATTTCTAATAACCTCATTATATCCATTATTGCCAATCACTAAAATTTCTGTTTTCGCTCTATTTAGTTTGAGAAAATTACTACTCATCCATTCGGTAACACATGTGAGACATTGTATCAGTAAATTAAGAGTGTTGGGGTCATAAGGCTCTATTGATAAATACAGTTGTGTGTCATCAGCATAGCTGTGGTAGCTCACATTATGCCTTGAGATAATGCGACCTAACGGAAGCATGTAAATAGAAAAGAGCAGCGGACCCAGGATAGAGCCTTGTGGAACACCATATACAATGTCATGTGTCTTTGAAGTATAATTACCACAACTAACAAAGAATTTTCTACCTTCCAGGTATGATTCAAACCAATTTAAGTACATTAGACATGCATAGTTTAGACAAAACTACAAGAGCCAAAAAGAATATCAGTTTAGAATACATAGTGCAACAAAGATTATTACAATGTAGTTGCATAATAATTGTTAATAAAGTATTTTTAAAAGTATGCACATGTTTATCAGCTGTGAGAGTGTAGCTCCTACATGACATTTACCTGCAGAGGAAGAAAACCTAATCCCAAACATAGAAATCAGTCCAATTAGCTGTTAAATACAATTCAGTTTCATTAAAATCACCTTGAATTAGTGACGTGATTTGCAAAGAAATCCTGTTATATGATACTGCAATTTCAAAGTAGTAATGTTATGAAAATCTATTTAAAAAAGCATTATTATGCCTGTGATTATAGTGTGAATACATATATATATAGCATAACACAATAACTAGACATTCGTCCGTCCGTTACGGGAGATGGACATCTGAAGTGGAGCTCCTTCAGCAGCGGCTTTATTTTCTCTCTTATTTCTTATTATCCCAAGGTATCCTGTATTTACCCAACCGAAGGAGTTTCTACTACAGTATATATACATGAGTAACAAGAAAGGGGATCAGAAAGAAACGGAAAGGAAACTTAAAGCTACACCCAAGTCTAGACAGACATCAAACCCAAATCCAAGATATGGCCTTTCAGAGACTGACCTGGACCAGGCAGGCGAAAGCACAGACTTCCCAGGACGCCGCTCCACTGCATCATCTCCAGTCGAGAGCGAAAATGGGAGCGAAGGTGCAAGTGATGCATGTCACGATAGCTTGCCAATTCCAGATCACTTAAAACTAGAAATGGCCTTGCAGTCTGTGCTTTCATTTATTCCTCGTGAGCCGGAAGCATCGGCTATAACTGGGGCTGCCACTTCACCCTCGGAGCACAAAACCCGAAACGATTTGTGCGAACTGAAGGAAATGATCGCAACACTGGCCACGGCCATGGCCATAAATGAGCTTAAGAAAACAATAAATGGCTTGCTCAAGACAAACGAGAAGCTGCGGCTGGAGCTGCAGCAGGATAATAAAGACTTGGAAAAACTTAGATATTATCATTTTGATGCAACCTTTCGGCATCTACTGATGATGGAAAAGCTACAGCTGCGACTTGTGTCTCTGGAAGATGGATGCAGAAGGAATAATATTAGAATCTAAGGTCTACCTGAGAATCATGAAAGTCCAAACCCAGTGAAATCCGTAGCTGAACTATTCCCAAAAATAATTGCAGGGGACTTGAAATCAGATACCGAGATAGCGGCAGCTTATCGCATACATAGATCAAATACCTCTAAACCTGGGACCCTAATTGTCCGCTTCGATAAATTACAATTTAAGCTTAATGTAATAGCACTTCTCAGACAGAAACAGGAGATTATATTTGAAAATAACCACATTCGTATTTTCCCTGATTTCTCACCCTCAACAGCTGCTAATCGTGCAGCTTTTTACAACATTAAACAGTGGTTACAGAAACCCGATATCAGATACAGCCTCTTGTATCCTGTCAAACTGAAAGTGTATATTCAAGACAAATATTACATCTTCTCTAGCAAGGAGGAAGCAGAAAAGGAATTAAGAAAGCTGATCCCGACACTTTTTTGAAATACGATAGTGAGTCATGGGCAGCACGGTGGCGCAGTGGTAGTGCTGCTGCCTCACAGTTAGGAGACCTGGGTTCGCTTCCCAGGTCCTCCCTGCGTGGAGTTTGCATGTTCTCCCTGTGTCTGTGTGGGTTTGCTCCGGTTTCCTCCCACAATCCAAAGACATGCAGGTTAGGTGGATTGGTGATTCCAAATTGGCCCTAGGGTGTGTTTGTGTGTGTCCTGCGGTGGGTTGGCACCCTGCCCAAGATTGGTTCCTGCCTTGTGCCCTGTGTTGGCTAGGATTGGCTCCAGCAGACCCCTGTGTTCCGATTCAGTGGGTTAGAAAATGGATGAATAGTGAGTCACATCTTTTCATGGCATGGCAAGAAGATATTACCTGCTGTCTGATCCGCTTGCAACAATTATACATCCTTTTCTTTTCTGGGACACTTTTTGTTTATGTTTTAATTACAATTATAGGTGTATGTGTGGAAGAAATTAAAGTAGTTTTTTTTTACTATTTTAAAGGAGACTGTTTAACATCATACCCTTGGTTTATTGTTATTGTTATTATTGCATTAAGGTTTACTATGTTTATCCAGGACCACTTTTTAACACCATTCCCTGGGTTTACTGTCTTAATATTTCAAGACTGTTGAAGGTTGTATTTTATACTTATAGTATTTAGACTTTATCGGCAATAGATATCTCTACTTTTTAATCCTCAAACACTGCTGCTGGGGGGCTTGTTTTGTTTTGGACGTGCTCTGTCTTCTAGGTATGTCAGAGGACTGGGACTTTGTGAAGTGGGGTCCAGCCTCATGTGGGGGTGGTGGGGGATAAGGGAGGAAGAGAAAGAGAGCAAGCTATATCTAATCTATCCTTTTAATCCTTATAATTATAATTACCAATGTAACAATACGCTGCATGGCAATAACTTGTGGGAAAATTGGAAATTAAGGTTAAAGCTGTCTCATTTCCAGTTAAGACTACAAAATTACATCAAAAATTCAGAATCAATGTCTCCATGATGGGACAGTTAGCTTTGTGAGCTGGAATGTTAAATTCTCTCAACTAACAGGTTTAAATGCTAAAATAGTATTTTTACAGGAGGCCCACTTACTAAGCAAGGATCAGTTCTGGCTGCAAAAAGACTGGACTGGCCAAATGCTCCATTCCAGCTTTACAAAGACAACTGGAGGTGTGGGAATTTACTAGAAAATTATTAGAATAGATGAAGAACATGCCATGTGTCCAAGTAAGGCTCTTCACAGGAAAAGGCAGGCTCTGCATTCAGAGCTCAACCTCTTAACAACTAAAGAAACTGAACAACTCATTTTTAAATCAAGACATCACTACTATTAACACATAGAGAAAGCTAATAAGCTCTTAGCTCAACAAATCCACAAGCAAGAAGTTTGCAATGCAATCCCAGCAATCACCAAATGAATGGAGATAAAATCATTGACCATAAAATTTAGATACTACTATAAATCCTTATATTCTACTGAGCTTAAAGAAGACAACACACAATCTAATGCATTTCTGGATACATTAAAAATACCACAAATAGATACTTTTATTGCAGAGGAACTGGATAAACCTCTGGCGCTATCAGAATTACTAGATGCTATAAAGTCACTTCAAAGCGGGAAAGCAGCAGACCCTGATGACTACCCTGCCGATTTTTATAAGAAATTCTCCACTCAGCTAGCTCCCCTCTTATTAGCAAAATTTACAAAAGCTGGAGACAATCAAATTTTACCTCAAACTTTTTGCCAAGCATTAATCACCGTCTTTCCTAAACAAAATAAGGACTTATTACAATGTGCATCATACAGACCAATTTCACTTCTGAATAATGATGTTAAGATACTCTCAAAAATCCTAGCTAGAAGGATGGAGAAAGTGCTGCCTTCTGTAATATCACAAGATCAAACTGGATTTATTAAAGGCCAACACTTAGCTTCCAATCTTCAATGCCCTCGCAAACATATGCAGTTTTTAATATCTGGAAAACATTTGGGATTAAATTGCTTAGAGAACTTTATACAGACAACATCTTTGCATCCTATGAACAATTACATTCCAAATTTAACTTTCCAGCAACACATTTATTTCACTATCTTCAAATTAGAAACTTTGTTAAACAGAATCTGCCCAATTTTCCTCATCTCGCACCCTTCTCTATGCTGGAAAAAATATTGCTCAGTTTCGAGGACTCAGACAGCATTTCTGCAATATATAAAATTAGAACATTAGAACACTCTAGACGAGAACAGGCCATTCAGCCCAACAAAGCTCGCCAGTCCTATCCACTTGTTTCCTCCAAGAAAACATTAAGTCGAGTTTTGAAAGTCCCTAATGTCTTACTTGGTAGCTTATTCCAAGTGTCTATCGTTCTTTGTGTAAAGAAAAACTTCCTAATGTTTGTGCGAAATTTACCCTTAACAAGTTTCCAACTGTGTCCCTGTGTTCTTGATGAACTCATTTTAAAATACAAGTCTCGATCCACTGTACTAATTCCCTTCATAATTTTAAGCACTTCAATCATGTCACCTCTTAATCTTCTTTTGCTTAAACTGTAAAGGCTCAGCTCTTTTAATCTTTCCTCATAATTCAACTCCTGTAGTCCTGGAATCAACCTAGTCGCTCTTCTCTGGCTACCTTTTCGTAGCCTGGAGACCAAAACTGCACACAGTACTCAAGATGAGGCCTCACCAGTGCATTATAAAGCATAGCCTCTTTGGACTTGTACTCCACAGATCGTGCTATATAACCTAACATTCTGTTAGCCTTCTTAATGGCTTCTGAACACTGTTGGGAAGTTGATAGTTTAGAGTCCACTATGACTCCTAAATCCTTCTCATAAGGTGTACTCTCGATTTTCCGACCGCCCATTGTGTATTCAAACCTAATATTTTTACTTCCTATGTGTAATACTTTACATTTACTGACATTAAATTTCATCTGCCACAAATCTGCCCAAGCCTGTATGCTATCCAAGTCCTTCTTTAATGATAGAACGGATTCCAAATTATCTGCTAATCCACCCATCATCTGCAAACTTAACCAGCTTGTTACTTATATTCCTATCTAAATTATTTATATATATATTAAAAATAGCAGCAGCCCTAGCACTGACCCCTGTGGAACACCACTCTTAACATCGGCCAGTTCTGATGAGGTTCCTCGCACCATCACCCTCTGCTTCCTGTGTCCGAGACAATTCTACACCCATCTAAAAACATCACCCTGAACTCCCACTTCTTTTAACTTGATGGCCAACCTCTCATGTGGCACCTTATCAAATGCTTTCTGAAAGTCCAGATAAATAATATCATGAGCTCCACTTTGATTGTATGCTTTTGTTGCAACCTCATAGAATTCCAACATGTTAGTAAAACACGACCTCCCTCTTCTGAACCCATGCTGACTGTTCAGAATAACTCCTGTCCTTGCCATGTGTTGCTCAATCTTATCCTTAATAATTCCTTCCATTAATTTTCCTATGATGCATGTTAAGCTTACTGGACTGTAGTTGCTTGGATCTGCCCTGTCACCCTTTTTATATACAGTAATCCCTCGCTATATCGTGCTTCGACTTTTGCGGCTTCACTCTATCGCGGATTTTAAATGTAAGCATATCTAAATATATATCACGGATTTTTCGCTGGGTTCGCGGATTTCTGCGGACAATGGGTCTTTTAATTTATGGTACTTGCTTCCTCAGTTTGTTTGCCCAGTTGATTTCATACAAGGGACGCTATTGGCGGATGGCTTAGAAGCTACCCAATCAGAGCATGTATTACATATTAACTAAAACTCCTCAATGCTATAAGATATGCTTCCCGTGTGGTGCTCGATTGTTTGCTTGTCTCTGCCTCTATCTCACCCTCTCTGACATTCTCTGCGCCTGACGGAGGGGCTGTGAGCAGAGGTGCTGTTTGCACAGAAGCTGTTTGCCTAGTGGATATGAACGCACCTCTAAGAAATGCCGACCGCTTTATCGCGGTGCTTCCAAAAGCACACTTATTGATTTTTTGATTGTTTGCTTTAATCTCTCTCTCTCTCTGACGTTCTCTGCGCCTGACGGAGGAGATATGAGCAGAGGGGCTGTTTGCACAGAGGCTGTTTGCTTAGAAGATACTGACGCTCCTCTAAAAAATGCGCGGCAAACTTAAAAGCACACGTATTGATTGTTTGCTTTTCTTTGCGAGCGCTCTCTGTCTCTCTGAAATTCTCTGCTCCTGAAGAGTAAAAGATATATTTGCATTCTTTTAATTGTGAGAAAGAACTGTCATCTCTGTCTTGTCATGGAGCACAGTTTAAACTTTTGACTAAAAGGTGTTATTTCATGTCTAGAGGGCTCTAATAATGTTAACAGTGTGGGAGAGTTTATAAGGGCTTAAAATATATAAAAATAACTATACAAACATATGGTTTCTACTTCGCGGATTTTCATCTATCGCGGGGGGTTCTGGAACGCAACCCCCGCGATCGAGGAGGGATTACTGTAATGGGATGATATTTGCCATTTTCCAGTCCTTTGGAATCTCTCCAGTGCTCAGTGACTCCCTAAACATATTATTTCAAGAGTTTATATATGTACTCACTAGCCTCCTTAAGAACACGAGGATAAATATTATCTGGACCTGGCGATTTGTTTGATTTCATCTTACAATTCCTGTTTGATTTTCTCCTTCAATTTCCAAATCCCTCAGTACCTCCTTAGTAGTTGCATTTACCTCTGGGAGGTTATCCACTTGCTCACTTGTAAACACCTCAGAAAAATGTAAGTTTAGGGCATCTGCTATTTCATTGTCTGTATCTTTTAATTCCCCTTTACTATTCCTGATGAATTTGACCTCCTCCTTAACTGTTCTTTTACTACTAAAATACTGAAAGAATCTCTTGGGGTCTTCCTTTGCCTTATCTGCTATATTCCTCTCCAACTGTCTTTTAGCCTCTCTGATATCCTTCTTAATGGTTGCCCTCATGTTCTCATACGTGCTACGATTCACTTTGCAGTCATTAGTCTTATATGCCTTATACAGAAGTTTTTTCCTTTGCAACTTCTTTTTTAAATCTTTATTAATCCATCATGGAGTTTTTTTTAGTTTCCTATTATTTCCAAATTTAGGTATGTATCTGTCCTCCATTACATGTAAAACATTTTTAAACCTGTTCCACTGCTCCTCGACTGTCTCCACATTTAAAAGCTTATCCCAGTCTATCCTACTTAGACTTTGTCGCATCTGCTCAAAATTAGCCCTACCAAAGTTCAACTTAACAATTTTAGTCTTTGCATCTGTACTCTTACAAAATACTGAGAATTGTATTACATTATGGTCACTTGACCCTAGTGATTCAATCACCTCTGCACCCTCAATTCTATCCTGATTATTACAGAATACTAAATCCAGACAGGCTTCACCCCATGTTGGTGCTTTAACATGCTGTGTTAAAAAACAGTCGCTGATTACTTCTAAAAACTCCTGCTCTTGTGCTCCTCCATCTGTAAGGTTATCCCAGTTAATATTTGGATAATTAAAGGCCTCCATGACTATAATATCCCCCTGTAAACTTGCCTTTTTGATATTACTAAAAAGATGTGTGTTGAAATTACTGTCTGAATTGGGTAGTCTATAATACACTCCTAAAATAAGACCTCTTTCCCTAATATTTTCCAGGCGAAGGCACATGTCCTCACTAAGATGGGACTCATCATCCAACTGAAGATGATTTACATTTAAACCCTGTTTGGCATAAACAGCAACCCCACCTCCTTTTCTGTTCTGTCTATCCTTCCTAAAAAGTGTGTATCCCTCTATATTACACTCATCCCCATCTTTGTTATTTAGCCAGGTTTCCGTTATTGCTATAATATCATAATTATGCTCTGCTACATACAACTCCAACTCACTTACCTTATTTTTGATACTTCTAGCATTAAGGCAAGCTATTTTTAATGTGTTAATCCTTCTACATTTATTATTATTTTACAGTCCCTCCCTTTCAAAGATCCAAGAGGACAGTGGGAAACGGATCTCTCACTCAACATATCAGAAAAGGAGTGGAAGGTAGCAATGCAGAGAATTCACTCAGGCTCAATATGCACAAAGCATATAATTATTCAACTCAAAATTATATATTGAGCACATCTGTCATGCTTAAAACTGTCCAAAATGTTTCCAGGGCAAGATCCAACCTGTGAATGCTGCAGTCAAGTCCCAGCCTCACTGGGTCACATGTCCACATTCTGGACAAAAAATTTTAAGTGCCTTTCAGACAGCCTTGGTGTCAGAATCCGTCCTAATCCATTAACAGCTGTGTTTGGTGTTCTTCCAGATGGGCTTAAAGTGGAAACGGACAAACAAACTATGATTGCCTTCACTACACTATTGGCACGCAGACTTATTTTGCTAAACTCTCCTCTTTTAAGTCAGTGGGTAACTGATGTTTTATATTATTTGAAATTGGAAAAAAATCTAATTCTCAGTTAGTGGATCTGTGTAGAACTTTTTCAAAACCTGGCAGGATATAATCAACTAGCAAAATACCCGCGCTTCGCAGCGGAGAAGTAGTGTGTTAAAGAAGCAATGAAAAAGAAAAGGAAACATTTTGAAAATAACGTAACATGATTGTCAATGTAATTGTTTTGTCACTGTTGTGAGTGATGAGTGTTGTTGTCATATATATATATATATATATATATATATATATACACATATATATATATACATACATATATATATTTATTTATTTACACACACACACATAAACATATATATATATACATATCTATACATATACACATATATACATATATACATCTACATATTACACACATACATATATACACACACATACATACATACACACACATATATACACACAAATACATATATATACATATACATACATATCTACATATATACACACACAGCTATTTCGTATCAGTGCAATACGCTGCTTGTTGAAATGGATAACTCCGCTCTTACGTGCAAGTCTGCGTGGATATTATGAACTATCGTATTTGTTCAAGTTCTATTTAAATTTTAAATAGAAGGAATTTTTATTTAGTCGACAGAAATATCTTTGGTAGGAATGGTAAAAACAGACAGGAATATTATTCCTGAATAAATCAACTCAAACCTTAAACAACTTATAATATTTTGCTCTCCATAAAAATATATCCTGTCTAAATTATACAAGTTAGAAATAAAGTAAACGTTAAAAGAACAAACATTCAAATTTCTTTACTCTTATGTAATTTTATATAAAAATAAACTTAGATTTTAAATATCCCAAAAGATTTTGCTCTCCATAAAAATATATCCTGTCAAAATTATACAAATTCAAATATGAACATGCTGCATAACAAAACCTGGAAATATAAATAAAATGTGTTCCTTTCAGCAATAACAAATCAAATCATTCAGTTGTCTTTGCTCATATGTCATTTTAGAGCTGGACGCCTGGCATCTTTTTGGCAACAGGTTCGTTTATGTTTGGTGTGAGGTTCTGTGTTGTGGAGATTCTCAGGATGGATTGCAGGTGCTCATCAGTGAGGCTACTCCTGTGTGCTGTTTTGTTAGTCTTTATCACTGAGAAGAGCTTCTCACACAGATATGTGCTACCAAACATGCACAAGGTTCGAGCCGCATGTAGACGGACTTTTTTTGTTCTTCAAAGTCACCAAAGCGCCGTGCAAACTCAGTGCGCTCAGTTTATCAGCAAAGTGCGTATTTGGGAACACCGTAGTGACGACTTGGTTTAACATTACTTGGCAACAGGGTTGCACTGGTGCATTTGTGTCTCCCATAAAAGCAGCTTCACTTGAAATCACTTTGTGATTGTGCACGGGTAAAAACGTCCGCTGAAGTGTCAGATTCTTATTTAATTCTTCTGCTTTCTGTATCTTCTGCATTGCATTCAGGTTACCCTGATGTTTTGTCTCATAGTGCCGTCTTAGATTAAATTCTGTAATTACAGCCACATTAGCTCCACAAATGAGACACACGGGTTCAGTAAACATATACTCAGCCTCCCATCGGTTTTAAAGGCTCTATTTTCAGAATCAACTTTTCTCTTCAGCATCGTGTGAGCTAGCTTCAATAACTTGCAGCATCATAAGCTAGACTTGATTAACGTGTAAGTGTTCGGCAAGGCAGCTGAAGCGCTGCATTATGGGATCTGTAGTTTATTGTGTTACCAGCGCTTCATATACCGGGCCATTAATAACAATAATACAGTATATAAAATGATCTGCGGGCGGATATAATTACACGCCGGGCGGATGTGGCCCGCGCCCTTGAGTTTGACACATATGGACTAAATAGAACTTGAAAAGATATATTTTTCAAATGTGATCGCGCAATTCAGATAGAGTTGACGCACTACAGCCTGCATGCCTCAATAAGTCATCCTCCCCTCGCTCTTACTTTTTTACCGTTCATCTAATGAATACACTGAGTATGGCTTTACCAAAACAATCATTGATGGCGAATAAAGTATCCATTATTCGAGTATGTAGTCGGGATATATATATACATATATATATACCCGCGTATCGCAGCGAGAAGTAGTGTGTTAAAAAGCTAGAAAAGAAAAGGGAACATTTTAAAAATAACGTAACATGACTGTCAATATACAGTATTTGTTTTGTGAGTGTTACTGAGTGTTGCTGTCATCAAGGATTTGATTATCATTATTTCTTTCAATCAGGTTCGTATTTGTAGGATGTGTTGTGTTCAAGTTACATTCCGTGTTTGTCAATCGTTGTAAAGATGACAGGTTTCTTTCATCGATTCGTTTCTTACTGCATCAATAAACAGCTCGTCTTCTTCTTTATCTGAGACCTGACACACTGCATGCACGGGTTTTTTTACACTGTCTTCCTTTAGCGGGACATTAACTTTTTCCACCGTGTGCTTTGTTTCCGCAGTAGCTGGATTTATGAATATGCTTGTATCAGACGCTTCATATTTTTTGCTGCCTTTTCAATTGTGTAATTCGGTTTTTGTTCAGCTCTTTGGAACTGTTGCTTTTATCTGTGCACTGCGTCAGTTCACGTGAGCCTTCGGTGTACATGCATCGAAGGTTCCCAGCTGTGCTGGTGCCATCTCGCTGCTATGTCCATGGCTGTATTTAATGTTACCTTAGTTCCTTTCTCTCGCAGTTTCGCTGAGTTTGTGTCAAACACCCCCCTGACCATCTCATCTTCCTCTCCATAAGCACAGTCCTTCGCCCGTGAATATTTAGTGGAGTTTGCTATTGGATTGCGCTGACGGACGGCCTTATATGGGCAGGCACTTAATTACAAACGCCAGCGGAAGCCTGTCTATGAACTTAATTTAAAGTGTAGGTTTACATCGTGCTTTGTTTCCGAAGTAGCAGAAATCATGAATGTGGTTGTATATGTCACTCGCTCGCTTCTTATTGTTTCGCTGCCTTCTCAATTATATAATGCATGTCTTCCTGGTTTTCTATGTACTGCGTGATTACGTGGAAGGCGTGATGATGTCACACGAAACTCCGCCCCCACGGCGTTCAAGATCATCTCCATTACAGTAAATGGAGAAAAACAGCTTCCAGTTATGACCATTACGCGTAGAATTTCGATATAAAACCTGCCCAACTTTTGTAAGGAAGCTGTAAGGAATGAACCTGCCAAATTTCAGCCTTCTACCTACACGGGAAGTTTGAGAATTAGTGATGAGTCAGTGAGTGAGTGAGTCAGTGAGTGAGTGAGTGAGTGAGTGAGTGAGTGAGGGCTTTGCCTTTTATTAGTATAGATAATATTTTAGAATAAGCTCTTAAAGCACTGAGGAAGAAATTCTCTTCCCATTTATTTTTCTTCTCCATTTATCTTTATCCATCTATTAAACTCATTAATTTATGTATTTTTACAAGCTTTAAGTTTTATTTGTTTTCAATCCTTTTTTTTGTAAAAATTTATCTATTTGTATGAAATGTATGGCACCAGAGAGAGAGGCGACGTGTTGCTGCTGCTCCTCCCAGACGTTTTGTTTTTGTGTCTGTATTTTTGCTATTGTCGCTGTCTGTACTGCCTGTTCGCTGTTTTATTAAATACGACCGTACAACACCGGTAAACATCGGCACAACAAAGGCACAAGTCACTACTTTTGAAGTTATCGACCAGGGGCTGCTCGCCACAGTAACTCAAGACCAAGGTGGCGGACGTGACCCACACGAATACGCCCGGAGGACGCGGAGGAGAAACGTGGCTGGCCTGCCGGGATCCAAGTGAGTACAAAACGCCAAGGACTGTGACTTCCACTGCCTAGCATTTTCCTGGCCAATGCCCAATCTCTGGACAACAAACTAGACGTTTTCCGTGGTAGACTTTGTTATTAGTGAGATCTGCGTGACTGTTGTGTTTTCTGCCTCACAGAAACATGGCTCACCACCTGCACACCAGATTTGGCTGTCCAGACAGATGGCTTCTCTATCCAAAGAGAGGTGGCGGGGTATGCTTCCTCATCAACAATGCATGGTCTACAGATGTGGAAGTCATTTCACAAAGCTGTTCACCGGACCTGGAGTGTGATCATCAAGTGCGGCTGCTTTACCTGCCTAGGGAGTTTACAACTGTATACATGGCACTGCACTTAAGGAACTGTACGGCCTCATTATGGACTGTGAATCACACACCCTGAAGGTCTGGTTGTCATTGCTGGGGACTTCAACAAAGCAAGCTTCAGGTCTGTTTACCGCAAATACTATCAACATGTCTCCTGTCCCACCAGGGGTGCTAATACGTTGGACCACTGCTACACTACACACAAAAACACGTACGGCCAAACCTTGGGCAGTCAGACCACCGCTCTGTGCTGCTCCTCCCTGTTTACAAGCAGCAGTTGAAGCACGCAGAGCCGGTCTTGCAAGAGGTGCACTGTTGGACCCCGGAAGCGGAGGAGAAACTTAGGGACTGCTCTGAATCTGTGGATTGGGATGTTTTCAAAGAGTCCTCTGAAAATCTGGACGAGTATGCTGCAGTTGTCTTAGGCTTCATCGGGAAATGTGTGGATGACTGCGTACCCACAAAGTCTGTACGTGTATTTCCCAACCAGAAGCCCAGGATGTGTGCTGAAGTACACCGGCAGATCTGTGAGCGCAGCAGTGCATTTCACTCCAGAGATACATAGGCATACAAAAAGAGCAGGTATGGTCTCCGAAAAGCCATTAAATACGCAAAGCGCCAGTACACCCACAAATTGGTCTCTCAGTTTAACAGCACAACAGATGCTCGTTGGATGTGGCAGGGTATTCAGCTGATCAAAGACTACAAACTCCGGACACACGCGGCCACAGCTACCACCGCTTCACTCCCGAATGAGTGTTTTCACTCGCTTCGAGCTCGCTAACATAGACAGGTCCGTGCAACCCCCTGCAGCGCTGCAAGACTCCAGCCTGAGGCTCTCAGAGGATGACATGAGGAAGATTTTTTCCTGACTCAGCATCCGCAAAGCACCTGGCCCAGACGGAGTCTCAGGTCGCGTTTTAAAAACTTGTGGCAACCAGCTAGCTGCTGTCTTTATGGATATTTTTAACACATCTCTGAGAGTTGCATCTGTCCCCACCTGCTTCAAGCAGACAGCCATCATCCCTGTCCCAAACAAAAATAAAGTTGACTGCCCTAATGATTACCGCCCAGTAGCTCTTACTTTCATAGCCATGAAGTGCTTTGAGAGGCTGGTGCTAGAACACATCAATGACATCATCCATGACAGTCTGGACCCTCTCCAGTTTGCTTACTGTTACAACAGGTCCACGGAGAATGCCATCTCCATAACACTTCACACCACCCTGTCTCATCTGGAGAACAAGAACTGTTATGCCAGGCTGCTGTTTGTGGACTACAGCTCTGCATTTAACACTGTCATTCCATCCCAGCTCATCGCTAAACTCCTGGATCTGGGGCTTAGCTCTTCACTGTGCAACTGGGTACTGGACTTCCTAACTGGCAGACCTCAGCAAGTGCATATTGGTGACAAAACCTCCTCCATCATCATCATCAACACTGGCACTCTGCAGGGCAACATGCTGAGCACCCTGCATTACTCTCTCTACACCCATGACTGTGTAGATAAGTACAGCTCTAACACCATCCTCAAGTTTGCTGACGATACAACTATAATAGGTCTGATCAGTGAGGACGATGTGACAACCTACAGGGAGGAGGTCAGACTCCTGTCAGAATGATGTCAGGACAACAACCTCACCCTCAGTGTTAACAAAACTAAGGAGATGATTGTGGATTTCCGCAAACAGGAAAAAGAGCACAGCCCCATCTACATCGGAGGTGAGGCTGTGGAGTAGGTCAGCAGCTTTAGGTTCCTCGGAGTCACCCTCACTGATGACCTTAAATGGTCAAGTCACACTGCAGCAGTTGCCAAGAAAGCCCAACAATGCCTCTACTTCCTTAGAAGACTGAGTAAAACCCGGATGTCCCCCAGAACCCTGTGCAGATTCTATAGGTGTAATGTGGAATCCATCCTGACAGGATGCATCATATCCTGGTACAGCAACTGCTCAGTTCAAGACTGCAGAATTCTGCAGCGTGTGGTGAACACAGCACAGCATATCACGGGCACACAGCTCCCTAAGATCCATGACATCCACACTAAACACTGTCTCAGGAAAGTGAACCATATCGGGGGGACCCCAGCCACCCTGCATGTCATTTTTCAACCTCCTCTCATCGGGGAAGCGACTAAAGTCCATTCGGACGTGCACCTCCAGGTTCAGGAACAGTTTCTACCCAACTGCATTCAGACTCATGAACAATCAGTAACCTTGTGTCACCTCCACTACTACCTGCACATATACTTCTGCCACTGTCTGTATTTATTCCTAGGATTCTGGTTTTATTTATTTGCTAATTTTATTCATTTATTTATTGTGTGTGGGGTTTTTTTTTGTCTATGTTCACTGTCTGCAGGGGCACATGCAAGCAAGAATTTCATTGTACATGGTACTTGTACACATAACAATAAAGAATTGAAATTGAAATTGATTACAATAAAATCAATAAAATTTAAAAAAATTAACAAGTAAAAAAAAATTAAAAAAAATAAAATCACCTTGAATTAGTGACATGATTTGTAAAGAAATCCTGTTATATAATACTGCACTTTCAAAGTAGTAACGTTATGAAAATCTAATTAAAAGAAACATTGTTGTGCCTGTGATTATAGTGTGAATGCATATATTTATATATATATATATATATATATGGCATAACACAATAACTAGACATTCTTTGGACATAAAATATGCTAAAATACTTTGCCCAGATGATCAGGGGCCTCATGTATAAACGTTGCATACACACAAAAATTTTGCTTGTACTTCCGTTTCCATGCTCAAATTGCAAAGTATAAAACCTAAACTTGGCGTAAAGCCATGCACATTTTCACGGTAGTTCAAACCCTGACATACGCAAGTTTTCCGCACGGTTTTGCAAACTGGCAGCACACAGTGTCAAACCAGTGCTTTTGTTCCAGCGTGGTTTCCCTTTCTTTTTTAGATCCACATCCCTGACGCAGCTTTATCATATACACTGAAATTAACCGTTTATTGTTTATTAGTTTAAGGTGTTTGATTGTAATTAACCATGAACAATATAATGGTCCACATAATAGCCAAACTATTCCAAATACCATAGCTGCTTTAGCGTTGTTACTGTCACTGCACCTTGTTCTTCTTCTGTCAGCTGCTCCCATTAGGGGTTGCCACAGCGGATCATCTTTTTCCATATTACTCTCGCTGCATCACTCGGAGTATTTATATCACTGTATCTGAGTGTGGAATCACAGCTCTACAGCAGCTGATTGGAAAGAGAATTATCGGTATACAGCATCTAGCACACACTGCCTCAGCCATGCTGCCTATTTGAACTGCTCTCATGTGACAAACGCTTTAGAGCCTTTCCTGTACTGACCTTGCGGTTCAGAAACAGTTTCATCCCAAGAAGTATAAACGCAATCAATCTTCATTTAACTTAACTTCATTTAAATAATCTATATTTGTGAGGACACAGTGTCGCAGCGCTAGCAAGGAGCTGGCGCAGCGTTCACAGATTGTTCCTTCCTCGCGCTGTATTCTTGTTGGGGCTGGCGCAACACTGGAAGGATAAATGGATAAAATAATTAACTCTTTCAGGTCAGACGTTTTTTGTTGATTTCCGTGTGAAAGCATCATTTTTTGGAAAAAATATTCAGCCCTCAAAGAGTTAAACATGTACTACAAAGATATTTCAATGTTCCTTAAAAAGTTTGAAGAATCAGTGTTCTCAACTTACAGATGGCTTAACGTCTATTACAGAGCTGATTGTGTGGTGATTGGGTATTTGGAGAAAGAAAAGGAAGGACAGGAATTGGGGGTTAGTACATTTGAAAGAGACAGTACTTCAGGGGCAGCCTTAGGCATGTGCAAACTGTGCACCTGCACAGGGCCGCCAAGCCAATATATATTGAATATACAACAGAAAGAGAAAATAACAACACAGCTAAAAACACAGCGGCAAAATTTGGCAAAATTAAACACTGTGTCAAGCAGGAGGCGACTATGACATCCGGACGTGGACATCCGTCGTGCATAAGATACCATATTGACATTGGCGGGCGAAGGGGCCACCGATTCTTTCTCTGTCCAGGGCCGCCACGAGCCTAGAGCTGCCCCTGAGTACTGTTATGATAAATGGATAAAATAATTAAACATGTACTACAAATATATTTCAATGTTCCTTAAAAATTTTGAAGAATCAGTGTTCTCAGCTTAGTACGTTTGAAAGAGACAGTGCTGCTGCAATAAATTATTTCTTCGAAGGTCGCGCATGGCACAGCAAGCATCTTGCGTGGAGCATGAACAATCACTGTGCCACCGTGTTCCCATGTTTAATACATGCTTTAATCCCTATCATGAAAATGATATCAAGTATACATCTCAGTATTTAAATTATTCAGAGAGCTGTTATATCACGAATGTAATGGACTCTGTGTCCTGTCGGAGGAAGAGAAAGCCCGTTTAAGAAGCACGTAGTGATTCACACACACAGAGCACATAGAAGAACACATACAAAACAAAGCATTTAACGTGCTACTTTAGTTACGATGGAATTTGAGAAACTAGTAAATTAAATGATTTTAAGAATAAGTTTATGTTGTTCTACTTTAATGACAAAATAAACTACATGATTGAAGTGGAAATTTCAAGATTAAAGTTGAAATTTTAAGGTTTTTTTCCCCACTGTGTCCCTTTTTTTTTCTCTGTACCCTAATAAGCTTTCATATGACTAACAGATGATGGGCTATGACTCACCTTTTCACGGTGACTTTGATATCTGACAACTTCTTTTTCATTTTGGGCACTGTGCAACTTTGTGAACTTGAGCTTTCGACTTTCTCTGGCACTCTATGTCACTCGATCAACTTCCTTTTGTTGTTTTTATACTGTTTAAACCAACAAATAGTAAGTTTTTCCTTGCCTCCCTTGGTATTCACTGAAATTCTTCTATTTCACCCATGCTTTTGCCATTGCCTTTTCACAGAACGCTGAGCTTAAGTGCTATTTATATTGATTTGCATATTCAAAGAGGTGTAATTCTGGGAAGAGTTTAGGGTGTGGCAGCAGGTGCGTGCACAAGCGTTACTTTTCATGCTGACCGGGATTTATGGAGCGGAAGAACGTGAAAATTGGCAAACACATAGATTTATGCATCTGGATTTTTTTGTGTGTACAAACGTTTCCGCTTTGGTCTGTACGCCATGTTTTAGTGTGAATTTTATGCACAGTGTTATGCATGAGGCCCCAGGTCTTTAAATGAGCTTCGATTACCATGCTGCTGAGCCATGTAATTTGATGATAAAGAATCACAACAGTTTTGGAGGAATATGATAGAGGAAAGATGTTTTGATAGTAATTGGTGATACCACTTTGGATTCAGTTTTTGCCAAGTGTGTAATAAACTATTGTATTGCAATTGGAGTATAGTTTAAAACACAGACTGCATGCATTAATATTACAGATTACATGAGGCTAAACACAAAAACAAAATACTTTTGTTCTGCTAAGTTTGAAAAATAGTGAAAACATAAGGGTTCAAGAGAAAAGATCAGTCAGGAGGCATCCAATGATCGAAATTGGGAATTCAAGAAGAAATAAGATTGTCAACGCCTAAAATAAGAGGTAAAAGTAAAAGTCAAAATGACAATCAAAAATCTTAAACCATAAGTTTAAAATCTTGGATAAAGAAAGGTTAAAGGCAGTGATCTTATATTTCATTGCTCGAAAGGCATTATTCACCCCAACATTTCCAGGATGTTACCAAGTCAACAAATAAACAAATGGCGGTGTACATGAAAAACAATCAAACAATGGCATTTAATTTTAGGCTTTTTCAGTAAATGCCAAAATGAAAAACCAACAAATAATCTCCATAATACTTAAAAACACCAAAAAGTTGTAGAAATGTAAAAAGTATCCTTTACAAGACCAGGAGGAATGTAATAATACATGACATTATAACACCTTTATCTTTACAAAGAAATACAAATGAAGGTACTTGTAATTTGCAAATATTTCTTCATTTTTATAGTAATATGGCTGTTAAAGATTCAAAATGATAAAAGAAAAAAGAACAGCAAAATTGCAGTCCCTAGGTCAGCACACAGTCCATGTGAAACAAGGACAACTACAGTCCATGTGAAATACATGGCCACAAGCAAAGTGCAGATGGAGAGCATGACCGGGATAAATGGCCCGTAGACTTTATGACTAAATCATGGCAGTGAGCATGACAGAATATGAGCCTTGGCATTCTATGTCAATAACAAGTTAAAATATTTTTGCCACACTCTCAGTACGATCATTTCCAGCACTCACAAGAGTGAGATTTTTCTTTTGGAAGAGCTGGGTGCAAGTCCATTCTCAGGCAGGAAATTATTGGCAAGCAGAATGAGTTAGAATTTCAAAGAATTTCCCCTGTCAAAACACAACCTTTCTTTTCTTATATGATTTGTCTTCAAAGCTGAGTGACAAGACATTGAATTTTTTTTTTTATTTTAAGGAAGGAACAACAAAAAGAAACTGGTTCTGGCAGACTTCAATTCCCAATTTAGCCAGTGGATATGAAAATGTATTTTGGAAACATCTGATTTTAGTTAGGTATTCTGTAAAAAAAAAAAATACTAAGAACAGATGCACTAACTTCATACACTTCATAATGCCAATAACCATGTAACCATAAGAAGTTAATATCAGTAGGATAAGCAGATCCCAAGTGTTATGACTGGGTTTGATCATTGTCAGTCATTTCACTTAATCATCATAAAGTAAATACATCAATGAGAAAAATATATCATATGAATATTAAAAACAATGATAGTGGTGACTGCCAAAAATGGCCAATTAGGCTGATTTTAGTAGCACCTGAGATTAAAACTACTGCCAAAGCATTTTGAATTGGCTGAAAGTAACTGGAAACATTTCAAAAAGCACAATGTTTACCCCTGGGAAACTAGTAGCATATAAGAGTTGTAGACATGAAGCGATATGTTTAATAAATCATCTCCACTAGCTTACAAATAGAAGTAAAAGTTTGAATTTTAAATGTTACATTACAATTATGGATGTACATTGGATAGCTCTGCTACTACGCAAATCTAGTTCCATGTCCACTTGTTGTCTATGTGAGTTTAAACATTCTCACTGTGTTTGTGTGTATTTTCCATCTACATCCTTAAAAATATGTACTTTAGGTAAATTGCAATTTCAAATTGGTCTTGTATGTCTTGTACTGTGCAGTTTTCAAGTCCCACAAGTTGCAACAACCAAGAAAGCCCTGGAATCTTTTTTGGTGTTGGGTATCTCACCGCATAACTACATCAGTATACAATGCCTCCATGGGCTCCAAGCACTTAGTAGACACTCTTGGGCAGGGTTTCCAAAGCATCATCACAGCTTCATATTCTAAACATGCTACACTTGTGCCATGCAGTGACCATTTAATACCATCTAACAAGTTAGAGAGCAATATCAAACTTTGTGACTATCTTCCAGTATACCACCCTTAAAAATGCAAGCTGGCAAAATATTTTCTAGCAAGTGACCATATAGGTCAATAGGTGATATGCCACCTATTGGTGAAGAGGTATTCTGGCCTCCTGTCAAACCTAAAATTACCTCACTTTCTCTCAGGTACACTCTAAATGAATTAAGTGTGAGGCATCCACTACAGTTGCAGTGAGACATATACGTACAAAGTCAAGAAAACAAAATCCAGTATTTCCAAAAATGTAAAACCTTCCTGCATATCTGGGCTTACCTCAGTGGATTTTGAACTTGGCAGATTCAGTTAAGCCGCCGCAATACCAAACGATACCACTTCTTTATCACCTTCCATTTCTCTCCCTCTCTCTCTCTCTTCTTTCTCCCACCTTTTGATTTTCATTCCAATTTCTTCAAACTCTGTACTCAAAAATATTTCAGCCTCAGAATCAAACTTGGATCAGTAGTGGTTCTACATTTACTTCAAGTACCTTAGTATACAGCTCTGTGTAGTTGCAACAGTTGTCTCTGCACACCAGAGCCCTCAGTAACCCAAAGCAAGATCCCAGGCCAATTGATTTAGTAAATATACAGCCAAGTCCCATACATTCTCTTATGGGAACATTTATCCTGCAGTGGCAAGGATATCTTGTCAACCCTGGTGATTCCTGTCCTAACGCTCTGTTTGGTGAGATGCCCAGGTATCCATGCCTAATGCTGGATTACTTACTCCCTGGCATCCTGAGATAGCCCAGTATGATGGCTATGCTGCATAGAAGGTGGTGCTGTGTGAGAGAAAGCTCAGCTGACATCACCAAGAAATACTCTTCTTTCAGTGCTTTTAGTTATTCACTATACACCTGAAGATAAGCTCTCTCTTAATGTTCACAGTGTTGAAGGAGCTGCTTCTGAGAGCCTTAGTAATCCAAAGGTTCCAAGTTCGCTACTGACCACTGGCAGTTTCCACAGTGCAAAATGTGCGACCTGTGATGGATCGCAGTGTGAGTCCAAGACAAGACACTTGATATTAAAGGCTGAAATTGCACTGTGAATGAGTGGAGTGTAATGGTATTGCACAGAGGGTGTGGCCTAAGTGAGAATGAGCTCAGTTGACATACTAGGAAGCGTTCCACTTGCAGTGCTTACAGGCAGTCCCTGGGCACCATAGTGAAGAAGGAGCTGCTGCTTAGGGCATTTGTTAGCAAGACATTGCAGGTTCATAGCGGCCAACTGGCAGTCACTGCAGTGGAAAATGTGAGAACTGGCATGGATTGTTCTGTGATTCGACAGCAAAACACCTGGCTACAGTTCTCACAATGTCATACTTATTTTCTTGTGTTAGGCACGGCACGCATAAATGGTGTGCCTCCCCCAAGCAGGAGCTGCATTCCTGCACTGCCATACAAACAACCTTTCCCGCTGCAGGCATGGTTCTCTCTTTTTCCTTGAAACTGCCTGTAAGACTCTCATAACACACATAACATATTTTATAACCATATACGTAAACATATTTTCTTTTTGTATTACATAATACATGCGTCTGTAAATTATAATACTGTGTGTGTTAAAGCATGTTCATTACCCATCATGACATTAAACATTTTTATTCCAAGGACCGAATTTGACAGTCAGTCAGTGTATGTTTTTCATAGACTTTGCTTTAATAGACAGATTTTATTAAACCACAAATTATTCTACATGTTGTAAAATTGTATCAAATTATAATAATAGTTTTACTATTTCATGTTCTGTTACGTATAAATTAAGTACTTTGGTAACGTACTGGTTTTGATTCTCTAAATCTGCGTCCAGTGCTGGTGCTAGGTTATTTTGCACCCTAGGCCAAGCTTATTAGTGTGCCAACCGACTGTTTAGTAGTTAACCTGTGTGGCTGAGTCCCCCCACCCCACATATGATCTGAACGCCTTAATGATGGCCCCGACCCTGTCTGCACGTAATGATGAGAGAAGGCAAGAAAGACAGGCTGCAGTGCCACTTCACAGAGTTGCCCACTGCCTTACTAACATTAAAGTTCTCCCTCATCTGCATATATTAAATTGATCTTTCTGCAACTATCTTGAAATATATATACTGTATCTTGTATCAGTGATTTAAGAAATCATATAATATGGGAAAGAAATAGCATGCCTATATGTTTATTGGGCATTAGAAATCTGCTATTTGCATGAATGTTTGATACTCTGAGGAACTCTTTCATTCTAATAATGTAATAGATTCTTAATACAGGAAGAAAAAATTACTCTGGCTAGCGCTGATTGGATTCAATCATGTAGTTACAGGTTACTCACTGATGCTGGTTATAACAGAGTATGTGGTACAGGGAGGGATATCCCAGCAAAACAGAAGTTTCAGATCAATATAAATTATACAAAACTCTGCTAGTAAAATCAAGATGACTAGTGCTGAGAGAGTGTAATCAGAATATAAGTTTAATATGTCACAGTGCTCTGTGCAAATATTTTAAATCTGCTTTTTCTTTTCTTCTCACATGTACAGCTAACACAAAGCCAGATTTAGTACAGGGGCCCAGCATTTAGAACTGCTAGGCAAGCATTAGAAGACAAGACAGGGACAACTGCAAAATGGACATTGTACTATTTCTGTGCGTCAGAGTCAGCATGACATTGGATCTTCTTTTCCTTGTTTGGAATGGCATGATTTACTCTATACATCGGGATCCCAGTACCCGAAAGGTCTTGTCACGGCTTCCTCGTCTGTTATGCCGTGTAAACCGTCATTAAAGAAAGCTGTTATTTCTCCTATGTGATTTCTTACCGTTGTATCATTAAGGGGAGGGTATCGCCTTTTAATATCATACCTATATAGTTTCAGGTTATATAACATGCCACAATTACAAAAGAACTTATTCCAACAAGGGAGCCTGCGCCCTGTACTGGATACAGATGGCTCATAAAAACCTGAGTAGGGGAGGGGACATTAAAGCTAGTTGAAAGCTAGGTACAGAAGCCAAATTGCACCCTCAGTTATTTAAGGTATTTTTTTTATTAATAGGCCCAAGGACTACTGATAAGTACAGTTTGGGTATTTTAAATGTTTTTGTTTTTTATGTGTTTGCAATAAGTCCTGTGTATGCTGTCTGTGTTAAGTAACATACTGTAAATTGAAATTTAGGTTAGAAGTAGACTCCTGAAAAAGGATATGTAGGTGTGTGCATAAGGAAGTCCCATACCCCAGATTGATTATGTCACTGCAGCAAGCATTATCAGGACATGTTATGGCTCTCACAACTCTGTATTAGATTAAGCAGATTAAATAATGGATGGATAAAATTCATTTTGTATGCTGGTTACAGACATTATGAGGCCTACAGGAAACACCCAGTTATTTTTTGTATGCCAAAGGACAGCAAATAAAGGCCATTGCTGGAGTGGAACAGATTTAGTTATAAAGCTGTGATGCACTAATATAATTCTGCAAATCTTATATATTGAGGATAGAGACAATTCCAAAGAGACTTGAACTAAAATAGACTAAGATAGCCCTCGGAAAAGCCTTGGCATGGTTGCTACTGTATCAGTATCATCACTCAGGAAATGTGGGAAAGCAATCAATGTTCTTAGATCCATTACCCAAGCTTCTGGCCGTAAATCATAAGATGCAATATTGCAGTTTTGTAAGAACCTACTGAAATACTGTGATGTGGTTTTACCAGTAGTTTATAGACTTTAGAGAAGTTTCCAGTGTGAGTAATAGCCCCTTTTTCAGCAATCAAAGGATGAACAGTTGAAACTGAACACATAGAGGATCTAATTAAAGATTGTAAATTGTCTTAGAGTAGGCAAATTTTTGAACTAATTATTATTTTACACTTTTCATCAAAGGTGTAACTAGAGGGCAGAACTTCAGAAGAGTACTGTCAGATTAGGAACAATGGGTGGGAGACACTTTCTCACACTCAGTAAATAATATACACAGAGCTCAGTGAGTCATGCTGTTTCTGTTCAGATGTTAGAATTCATAAAGAAGAAAGAGGCAAAAAATAGATTACAAAAAAACAAGTTTTAGCAAATAAACAAAATCTGACTGGCAAGTGGCCTTTTAACTATCCAAACATTTTACTAAATGCAGTGACACTGACAATAACAATATTTAGGAAGCAGCATATAATGTAACACCAATAAAAAAAAAAAAACAAGATACAATTAGATTCATCTATTGACTCTTCTGCAGAACCTACAACTGCATTAGCAACACGGATGACTTCTTTCTAAATCAAACGGATGCATTAATGATGCTAGAAAAGGTGTCATCAAAGCAGAAGTGATGGCAACTCAAGCAGAGACAATATGAAAGTTGTCTAGGTGCAGTAGTTCTGCATATTCTGAAGAAAGCAAGAGTTGAAATGTCATTCAGTTATCTCATATTTTATTTAGAGTTACTTGTTTGCTATTTGACCATTTAAATTATTTATATATAATATTAATATACTGCTTGTCTCTTTATCACTTAGCTGTTGAATATTGATTTTTCACTGAGCTGTACTGCACAGAGGAGAACAGGTGCCCATTGTGTAATATTGCTTCTGACAAAGAGAAATAACAAAAATTATTCTTGATGCTGTGATTTTGGGGTTTTGGAGTATGCCACTGAAGAACTTTAGCTTGATTATGCGTTTTTTGTTCTTATATTAATTTTTGCATCAGGAGTTTGTATTTTGTTTTAAGTCACAATCACCGTCATTTTTAAACAGCAGCAGCCATGTTGCTTTTGACCATGACATCCCATTGGTATCTCATGGTAATCAGAAGTGGCACATTATCCTTAGCATCCAGGTTTTTGGATTGTGAATTGAAAAAAAAAACTTTTTGCTTTAGCAAGAGTTGATATTGAGTTAGGGGATTATGACTTTGCAAGTTTCTCATATTTCTTTGATTTTTTGGTATTCATATTAGGCTTTGGGAGTGTAGTTTTAATTGATTTCCTTGCTTTTTACCACCTACAAATGCCTAACATAGTGTTTTATTTGTATTCTTCTGGTCCTTGTACTCTGTCACTCTGCCTCATTTTCACCTTGACAATAAGTTTAAGATGTGCATTGAATAATTGGAGAACTTGACACTTTATCAGATGGTATTTCTAGTTTGGCATTTTGGGTATAAACTGGTGAACAAAGATACCAGTCAGGAGAACCTCTGTTAAATAACTGTGCAGTATCCAGGTGCATTCAGTAACACATGAATGTTGTAACTGGTTAGACACTGCTTTACAACTTATTGCTGTAATTCAGAACAGAGTGCTTCTGGCATGTATCCATTCACCAAGCCTGCAAGCAATCAACTGTCCCTCTCTCCTGCTGCAAATGACAACAAGAATAGCTGAGCTATGAGTAAAAGTTACTTTTGAACATGGAAATAACTAAACAAAGACATATAATTGTTTTAGCAACTTAAATTTTAAAGGCAAAGACAAAATCAAAGTCAAAAGTAAAGGAACAGTCAAAATCAAAAGTATTCCCTGAATTATTTGTAGCTTGATCAAGAACTAGTTTCCCAGATGTTTTTCTTCTAATTGCTGAAAGTGAGTGGACACATTTTGTAGTATAATTGCCATGATGTTATGGGTCGTGCTGGGTGCCTAGTAATAATCAAGCATCACAATGATGAGATAAACAAAATGACAACACCCATAAAATCTAGATATACAAAATAGCATACACACAAAATGCTAATCAGATCATGTCAATGATAAAAGTAGAAAATAGCTGAAAATATTTTGTGCTGTGCAACACTCAAATATTAACAATGGTTACTGACTGTGGCCTGCAGGAGATGCACCAGCTCCCCAAACCTGACACAGGCAGACACAGGCACAAGCCTCTGCAATACATAAGGCTTCTATTTCAGTGGGAAATGTTTTTCACTTGTTTCCCACCAACACCAAGCAGAGTCAACACAAAACACAGTTGAGCACAATTCTTGTATCTCTGTTTCATTTTTTCTCTTCTTCTGCCTCCACTCCTCCTCCAGCAAGCTTTTTCCTCCACCTTCCAACTCTGGCTCCCTGAGTAGTGGCAGGCAGCTCCTTTTAAGTAATCCCTGAAAATAATACCAGTGTCCCAAAGGCTTGACCTGGGAACACTTCTGGGTAAGACTGGAGGCCCATGAAGTTGGGCTGCCCAGTCCCTGCAGCACCCCCTGCTAGTATCCATGGCATCCAACAGGGCTGAGTCACAGATCTCCAATTCCTATGATGCCCCGTGGAAAACTGTGGCTCTGCCACAACCCAGGGGGAATAATGTCCTATGCACGCTTTCTCCCATGGTCCTTCCAATACGAATGTGTCCCAGGCATGTAAGGGCCCTGGCCATCCCTCATATGACATGTTCATACAGTATGGTAAAGGTAACTTGGTATAACCAACACCGCACAGCATTTATCTACACACATTTTGATCAGCTAGCATTTACATTATGATCTCAAAGGCAATTTTTCTTTGTTGTGCTCTTTTTAATGAAAAAATAATTAGTTTTAAAGCATGCTGGTATTTGCTGGAAAGAAAAAAGTAACCCTTCTTCTGAGAATGGAATGAGGTTTATTTCTCAGCACTTACAGACAGATGGAAATATTTCCAGCAGAATATAAGAATAAAGGGCTCAATTTAAACTTCATTTTGGTGCTGAAGGCTACATGAAATAGATGTCTACACAGAATGGTATTTTTTTTTCTTGCATCTTCAGTACCTCATAAAAGATGAATAAGCCACTCTATTAAATGAAGTAAGAGCATACTAACTGGTGGTAAGAATGCTTAAGTATTTCTAGATGAGAAGCTTCTAAACATGCTAACCTGACTATTTCTATGTCAGCTCAGATCAGGCAATCATGCAGAATATGGGAAAGCCATTATTTATGTTTATGGTTTGGGTGATTGCATATGTTTTTCACGATAATCTACTTTATGTGACAGTGATATTTTTGTGCTCTTAATTACTCAAATGATTATAACATCTTATATTAGAAGGTCTGGCTTTCCATTATCTAATCTGAGTTGTTTAATGATTTAAGAGATAAATAATGAAGAAATTCCTAGCAAACATAGCAAAAGTAGAACTGAAAGTGTGCCTCATTTTTAATACTAACAGTTCAGTTAGCAAAAGATTATTGTTTAAGATTATTATTATTATTATTATTGTACATTTGGCTGATAGCTTTATCCTTGGTTATTTACGAGAGTAGGACACACTATTTGTGTTAACATACGCTTATTTATGTTAAAATGGTATTATAATAAGTGAAGTACACGTCAGTCAGACATACAATGCTAGATCTTATTTAGATCAAATAGAAACAAATGAAGAACAGACAGCTTAAACAATTTCTTCAGGGTCACACATTGACTCAGAGGCAGAGTTTGAATTAGCTACCTCGTGTGTTGAAGCCCTGTGCCCTAAACACTACACCACACTGTCTACCTAAAATGCTAGTGAACTACTGTAAAAATTGCAAAAACTGCAAATTTTCAGTACTAAATATTCTTATAATTAAAGAAGCTTTCCTTGATTCTGCAGATGTTATTCTCTCCCTCCATCTCTTCTGCACGTGGGACTCAGAACAGGAACTGTAAATAAAAATTTGCATTCAAATTAAGGGTATATTTTTTGTTTTTGTTTAATTTTAAATTGCTTTGAGGTTGTACAAGTGCCTTGCAAAAGTATTCAGTCCCCTGATCAATTCTTGAATTTTACAGAATAAATTATACCCAAAAATTTTGCTCTGAATGTTTTTTTTTATTTTAAAGCATCCAGTGTCAAATTCGTTTTTTATTGTGACATTCATTTAAAATACTCAGAAGAAAAAATGGAAACATGCTGACTGCTTAAAAGCTGTGTCACATGACGTGTCTTTTCTAATGATTTTATATTGTAGCCTTCATTTGCATAACTTTAGCAAGTTGGAGGCAATCCACTGCATGCTCCCGTGACTTATGTCATGTAATGTGACATGCCCAGTGACAAAGTCCAACTAGTCCATGACTTGCCCCAACAATTTTGTCCTAAGTTGTAGGAGTGGACTCTGTGCACATTAGAGCTGACCACCAATGAAACCTTATCTGGAAGTACAATTCATATAATGCAGCGAGTAAGGTTACATGGGTGTTCGTGACCAGTAAAACAGAAGAGAAGCTCATCTGTCTGATGTCTGATTTTTTTATGTAACACAACAGAATGGAAAAAGGAAAAACAAGGACTGAGACTGTAGCTGAACTAGCCATACCTGTTAACTTTTCATACAGTGCCAGCTTCATCAAGCCACATATTATTGACTGTCACAAAATGGGGAAAGCATGACAGCACTAGAAGGTCAGCTTTCACTTGGTATCATAAACACGCCCACCACTACAAGTTGAGTACCATGACATAAGCTTAAGTATTCGATTCCAATGCTGTGGCAGATCTAGGTAAACGAAGGTGAAAAATATTTCGCTAACAGGGACACAACAGCCTTACAATTGATCTCCACCAGTAAATCATTAAAGTAATACAGGTAGTCATACTTACTGCATAGAATCCCCCAAAGGTATAGAATCATAGTGAATCTAAAGAACAACTATAAAATGAAGACTAAAAAAACATCCATCCATCCATTTTCTAACCCGCTGAATCCGAATACAGGGTCACAGGAGCCAATCCCAGGGCAGGAACCAATCCCGGGCAGGGTGCCAACCCACCGCAGGACACACACAAAGTACACACTAGGGCCAATTTAGAATCACCAATCCACCTAACCTGCATGTCTTTGGATTGTGGGAGGAAACCTACGCAGACACGGGGAGAACATGCAAACTCCACGCAGGGAGGACCCGGGACGCGAACCCAGGTCTCCTAACTGCAAGGCAGCAGCGCTACCACTGCACCATCGTGCCACCCGGTGCATAAAATACACTGCACAAACACCAAAGAAACTGGAGATAAAATATTTCACAAGCATACATTAGCTGAAGAGTAGAAAGAAATATCCAATTGTATGGAGGTCCCAGGGGCACTATTGGTCAGGAAGTATAAGTCACATGTAGTACTGCAGTAAAGGTTGCCTAAGAAAAGGTTGTCACTCGTAGCTTTCAGTGCAAACAAGAAGGAGAACTGTGAGGAAAGCCACATTGAAGCCCACAAGCACCTTGAAGGAGCTGCAGAGTTCAATATTTGAGACTGGAGTAAGGGTGTACCTGTCAGCCATTTCAAGAGCTCTAGCCTGCGTTAGGGGCTGGAAGAGTAGAATTCATTATTCAAAAAGAATAATGTGAAATCTTGTCTGTAGTTTTCCAAAAGAGATGAGAGTGATCCAGTTGTGAAACAGGAAAAGGATTGTGGTCAGATGAGATGCAGATACAGTATAGGCTTTTGGGGAAAATTCAAAAACAAACCTGTATTTGTAGCACAATTAGTACTGGTAGCATTATTCAATTGGGCTGTTTTTCATCAGTAGATTTAAAGAAAGGGAAGGATGGATGAAAATAATGCAATCAAATACAACGAGAGGACCTGTTTTTAGCTTCCTGAAATACTAGAACTTGGATGAAAGTCCACCCTTTATCAGGGCAGTGATCCCAAACAGAAAGTCAGAAGTGAGTGACTGAAGCTCTTAAAATTGAATGTCCTTATGTGGACCAGTCAAGGTCTTTATAGGGTGGTCCAGATCTAATTATGCAATTTTTATTATGCTATAACTTATTACATAGAGAGTTTATTACATAGAGAATTCACAAAAAATTCCTTTTGTTGTCGATAGATGGCAGCACCTGCCCTGCTTTCCAAAATGGCGGGGAGACAGTTGTCAGTCGAACAGCGGGTGTGATGTGTTCACCTTTTAATAATTGCAGAATTAGATCTGGACCACCCTGTATTAAAGACCAATTGAGAAACTGGCATTTTTTGAGAATCATAATACACCTCATCATCTGACAAAAGGCCATGTCACATTAGACATTTCCAGCAATTTTCATTTGTAGCCTTCATGTATAATCTTAGTGTGTCACAGGCAGTCAGTAGCACAGTCCTGTGCAGGTCAGTGGTGTAATGTGACATACCTAGTGACTCACATCAACTACTGCACTACTCACCCTAACAAAATCAATTTTGTCTTTAGTCGTAGAAGTAAACTATGTGTGCATGAGATCTGATAACCAATGAATGCCCATCTGGAAGTACAATGTATATAAGGCAGTGATGTAGAATAAGGAACAAGGGCGTTTTGGACCTCACAAACAGAAGAAAAGCTTATTTGTTTGATGTCTTGTTTTTTACATACAATGACAGAATGAAAAAAAGAAATGTAAGGGCAAAAGATTGCAGTTGATTTCACTATACCTGTTAACTTTTCATACAGTGCCAGCTCCGTTAGGCAGCACATAATTGGCTGTCACAAAAAAGGGACAAGTATTACGGCACTGGAAGTCTAGCACACACTTACTAAGTTGGACATACCAAGACTTTTTCGGTTGTGTAAATTGAAACGGTTGGCGATTTGATCAGCAGCTGCAGTTGACAAGTCCTATGAGTAGAATTTGTGTGATCTGTCTGAAAAAATCAGTCTAAATCAAAACATCACTCACAAACAGTATGTCAATACTTTAGCCAAAAGACTTACAGTTGTTAATGCTGAAAAGTTGGCTCTATTTAATAGTAAAATGTGTAAATAGTATTTCCTTATTTCTCATCCTAAGATTTTTTTTTTTTTGTTTGTTTTAACATAATCAGATGTCACATTAAAAATACTACTTTTGTGTTTGATGAAATTGAGATAAAAATATCATTGATTAACAAAAGTGTAAGATTTGTTGTTTGGTAAAATTAAAGAGTCAGGCAAAGGGTCTGAATGTTTTAGTAAGGCATTTTATAGTTGTTGTAACCCAGTAGCACAGCAGGCCATATTTCCATCTCACATTCATTCTAACCTTGGTTTGCTTCCTGACTAGAGGTTTTCTGAAAGGCAGTTGTGTGTTCTTCTGGTGCATGACATCTTTGGTTTCCTTCCAAATTTCAAAACACACAGTTCTGCTGAATGGTGATTCCATTCTGTACCCTATATGTGAGTGTGCATGTATGAGAGTACCCTGTTATATATCTGTAGGCATTCCTTCCAAGATTATCAATTCCTATTGACGTTAGAGTAAACTTTGGCTATATGAGATCTGGTTCTCCAGATGGAGTGAGGTGGCTGCTTTTATACAGCTCAATGACTGCTCCAGGTGGCACATCAGCATTACCTAGAATCATTTCCAGATGTGGTGGAAGTCCAATGTAGGGCTCTGCAGCTTCCCATGGCGGCCCAAACGGAACCCAACAGGGCTGTCCCAAATTCTAACTCCCTGTGTGTCATGTGGGAATCCATGGTGCCAAAGCTGCCCAGGAGGGCTGCCCTCTAGTGTCCCAGGGAAGGCAGTGCCTTGTGGATGCTCATTCCTGCGGGCCTTCCATCTAGCTGATGTTCTGGCTGGGTAATGGCTGTGGATGCCTGTCTCAATCAATATATATTGTATATATAAAGGGATGTCAGACTAGAAGAATTCTCTTAAAGGATGTGGTATGAGAAACATCCATCCAAGGGCAATGTGGATAAACAGGTGCTCGTGAAGGTGAGGGGGCAATAAGTCCATAAATTACAGAAGAGAATTATGTGGAAGATCCAGGCCAAGGGAGGTATTACAGAAAACAAACAAAAATGCCAGCTCAATTCCTTCATGCCACTAGATGGTACTGAGGAGACCGTGCATAAACATAAATACTGTTATTTACACTATAAGGTGATGACCTGTGTTTATAAGGCTATCAAATTCTTGAAACATATGGGGCTTAGGAGTGTAGAAAATACATAAGAGTGCATTGAAGGAAAAAGACTTTAAATGACGCTCCAGGTCCTAAAATGGATCTCATTATTGTCTCAGGAATTAAGCACAGGACAAGGTGTAAATGGTTGCCTGTTCCTTGAGTTACTGGGTAGAATGGGTGTTATAAGAACTGTGGGGTGGGTAAAATTTTCATATTTTTTGGTTTATTTTAAATTTGTTTTTACACCCTGTTACAATTTGTCATTAGTATTTTAATGAATAACAACACTTGCAAGCACATTTGATCAGTTTGTTTTAAGTCACGCTTGCCCTCAGATATGCGCAGTACATAGGTAGACAGATAGATTGGTGAGCTGCCTGTCAGAATTAAGAACTTACTTTGCCACATGAAACAGTTAAATACATGCACATTTTTTCCTCTAATAATGGTTTGTCTCTAGAATACAGTCCACAATAGAAAAACGTATCCCAATAAAAATGAAAATAAAAATATATAAATATTATATAAGATGCTCGTCATGTCTCTACAAGTTGTCAAACAAAAATGTTATTTAATCCTTCATTCATTATACCTCAGAGAAATGTATTAAATGTAAATGAATGCGATCTACATGGGAGTGGGTGAGGGGGGCACAACCAGTAAATCACTGTTCAGCGCTATAATTAGTGCAAAGTGAGAAGCAGTTTTATCCGCTTCTTTTTTATCATCACTGCCGGCATTTTCTTTCTAAGTGATACGTGACACATCTGAAATCAATTAATACTGGGCTATGCCAGGCAGCAAACTATTTAAGTACATCGCTAACAAGATTTTTCGCGTGTTTCTGTAAGGAGCCTGGAGGCTGAGTGTCCTACGTACCGTACCGAGCCTCTCCAATCACGTGGTCGCTAGTGAATCTCAGATGCCTGGCATGTCTCTATCGACAAACTCAAGTCAGCGTGGCTGTAGATGGGCCACATTTTAGTGACCGTTCTGGGCAACTCCAAATAAACATTTTTTTGGACAGAACTGTGAATCAGTTTGCAGCTAACGGTATGGAATTACAGAAGACAGGAGGTGTTGATTCTAGATGATGTCTATGGCGTGAACGTAATCTTGTTAGGATCGACGTGCGTGTCTTTCTTAAAAGGGGGGTTCAATTTTAATCTATGAAAGCGGAAAAAAAGCTGAGGCAGAAATGGAGTAAATACCTTTCTTAAAATTCAGCCACCAGAGACCCCGCTGTTATGGCAGGCAAAGTCTAGGTCAAAATGCATCATTTCTCCCGAGTGCTTTTTAATTTCATCTGTAACATACGAGGAGTATTGGGCTCAACGGATTGTTACAGAAGCATCACGCTGAGACCTACAAGTGATTACTTTGCAACAATGACTGCTTCGCGAAACCTCTGTTAATGGAATACAAGAATCTACTCAATCGACTGGATTGCTTCAGTAGTGGGTTGTATCCCTGCTAACACGCTGCCTAAAAACGCGATTTAAAGAAGATAAAAAAACATTGAGGAATGTGGGGCTTTCAGAAAAGGCGACTGTTTGGTGTTTTTTCAGCGCCAGTAATAGTTGCAGTGATGTGTTACGCACAGAGGTAGGGGGTTTAAGTTGATAATCACTGATTAAGTATTTTTTATGTGATTATTTGAACAGTATAAATAACAGCGTCATCTTGTCCTTCCAGCGCCAACGAACCGGGAAACATGTCTTTTGTAAAAGAGACTGTGGACAAACTGTTAAAAGGATACGACATTCGACTACGACCGGATTTCGGAGGTACTTTTATACTTCTTGTTTCTACTAAAGCTTCAAAGCTGAATTTCTCCCACTATGCCGCCCTTACCTTCTCCCCACCTCTTTTTCAAACCCCATCAAATTTATCGTAATATGACCTGAAAAATGTACTGTAGTTTCACTTTCAAGACACTTTACATTTTGTAGATAACAACTTATACATTTCTGTCCAACTGCAGGAGCTCCAGTAGCTGTTGGCATGAGCATAGACGTTGCCAGTATAGACATGGTTTCCGAAGTAAACATGGTAAGTGCTTGCGTCTCACCACGCGGGACAAGTATACAAACACACACGCGAAATACCGACCTGTGTGTGGTAAAGAAAAGTAATACTGAAAGATGGAGGTGCATCATAAATTGCTCCCGTGAAAAGAACTCTTCTCTGATTATAACTTATTAATTTGAATTTGATATCATATAGACTTTTTATGGTTGAAATATGTATTATACAGTATTGCGTAGGAGTGGTTATACTGATCGTTGTTTTGCGTGGTGTCTCAACCTTCCTTTGCCACAAGCCTGTTTCTCGTTAGTGTTTTGCAGTTTACATTGAACAATAAATGATGTGTGCGGCTAAGTGTGAAGAAAGGAATAATTAGATGTTCGGCATCTTATCTGTTATGTTTGTATTGATAGGAGTTGCGAACACCTAGTCTCAGCTACTCAGTAATGAGCTAAGCCAACCACGAATGCGTCTTCATTACAGAAAGCGTAACGAGAATACCAATAAACACTGCAAATGAAATCTGTAGATAGTTTTCTTGTATCAATTTGCTTTTCAACTTGTAGTTGAGAGTGTGAAATAATTAGACTTTCATATCGGGATATGCTGGGTTATAGTTTTGTGCATTTTATGAGACGGCTAATTACTTAAAGGTTGTGTTTCTGTAAGGAAGAACGAAGCTGAGGTGCGCGATTAGCAGGTAGCTGTCCGGAGAAAGAGAAGCTTAAAGTATATGGGGAGCTGTCCGGGGACCGCGGTGCTTAAATTGACTGCTGTTCTGTGCAGTGAAATCTTTCCAGTACTTGAGTTTTCTTCTGGGTCCTCGAGGAAGTCGGTATTGATACAGCCTCCAATAACTTTGTGTTTTTAAGGAAAATATGATTTTTTTTTTTTAATTTTTAAAATATTTTTATTATTGTAATTACATATTCATGATGGATTACTGTTTATGCTCATAACTTAGGAGTGTATATTTTATTGTAATTAAAATGTTAGTACTGTATATTACTATGGAATATATATGCACCAATTATTCTGCTGCAATGTGTAAGCATGTCAATTTATATTGTATTAAAGAGTATCAATAATAATGAACACCAAGGTTTTATACATACATAGATAGTGAGTAATACTGCTTTTTGTCATATCATCAAGACAGCCAATAGGATATGATCGCTAGCTAACAGTTTGTTAACACTATTAATTTAATACAGTTTACAATTTCTCTCCAGATAATTCTGAAATGTACTTTTCAGTACACAGAGTATTTTAATTGAAATGACTGATTTTTATTTCATTTAAATAAAGTTTATTTTACAAAGAAAGACATTACTGCTTGGACAACTCAGCAGTATCTTGGATAACTCTGGTATCTTTCACTTAGTGTATTCATATCCATAGTCATAATCATATTATTATTATTATTATTATTATTATTATTATTATTATTATTATTAGTTGCCTTTTTGGTCTGGAATATGTGTGGTCAGCTGAAACCATTGGTTGGCAGAACAGTTCAACAGTTCATAGGCAGAATTCTTAGGTATGCAATTCAAATTTCAGAAGCAAAAAAACATTCAGAGCTGGTAAAAGAGAAAATGTCTGATCTAAATGTGGAGGGTATCCTTATCTATCTCTCATCTAACAGATTCTGTATTTATAAATCTTTAATACATAAATACATCCAGAGTGAACTATATAGTTTAAATATAGATGTATACTTACGACAGGAAAGAATTTCTAGTTTTGAAATACTGTATTTCCCTCTTATAAAATCCATTTGTCTATTTAGATAATCTGTTTTTGTTTTAGTACTTGTTATTTATAAACATTAGAAGAGTTGGTCATTAACTCACTTAAGTAATTCCTTTACTCCACCAGTGCAGTAGTTTTTGTTTTGTTTTTTTCTCATGAGAAATATTAGCAATAAAGAAAGCAACTTTGCAATTTGTGTAATGTAAACATTTTGTCATTTTACAATTTTTAATCTTCATTAAGTATACATTTTGTTACAATTTATTTTATTTTAGTGCTGGGTGCAAAGTAAATACAAGCTCTGGATGGAGTAGTAATCCATTGCGAGGTATACTCATGTGAACACTCACTTACTCACAGGGGTTGAGTGAGGAGCTGACAGTTAAACTTACTGTATATATACATCTTTGGGATGTGTGACGATTACTAATGAATTATTTTTAGAAATAAGCTTTTAAAATCTTTAACTACAGAGCACCTCCCAGGAAGTAATTTGATACATTTTTAAAATCCGGGAAGAAGTTAGTAAGTATCAAAGAAAGTTTCAAATGTATTACCATCTGATTGAGGTATTAGTTATTTTAGAGGGTAATGGAAATTGACTTAAGCATTTTCATTCATTATATCTATTTAATAAAGGTTGTTACTGAAAAGGAAATTGATAATTCTCAAATTACATGTTTCATTTTAATGTGTAAATACATTGTGAATTATTAAAATGAAATTATTCTGCAGTGTTTACTTGGAACTGAACAAACATGGAATGCAATGTCTAGTAAAATGCTGAAACAGCCTGGCTGGCCTCAGCATGCATCTGCCTGTGTGCCTGTGTATGTGTGTAAATATATAAAAAACATGAAAGGCAGCTTGCTTAAAGCAAGTGTCTGCCTGTCAGCTACCCTTGAGTTCATGCAAATCAGGCACTAGGAATCATAGGTCTCTTGGGGATGGTTCCAGTTCTGTGGCCATCATTTCATTTTTGTCAGTGTAAACAAAGCTGAATCTTGCTGATGGGATCCTGAGACAGGGTGATAAACCTTGTATTCAGCATTAAAAATAAAGATTCATGATGCATATTGGCATTATTGTGCATCATGGAATACTGTTCTGTTTTATCTGTCTACCAACTAAAGTATACAGATTCATTTCATATTTAAAAAGTGAATATATTATATGAGACAAATTAAATGAACATATATGAATTTAATTTTCAGAATTATTTAGGCTGCCCATGACACAAAATATACATTGTGTGGCTGAGTTGGTGAGCTCTTGAAGCTGATCCATAATCCAAATAATGACAAAGAGGCCAAATTATAGAAGAGAATGGGATTTATTGTAAAACCAACACTAATAACAATAGGGAGTAGTGCAGGGTAATGGAGACTCATAACACACAAGTACATCACATCAAGCCTAAAAGCTTGTGTGTGAGCCCTACCTAATCAAAGGTTTAAGTGGTATTTTGAATTAGAGTTGAAGAGACCTGACTGGTTCATTATTAAATCCCCTCCTGCTCTCTCCTTGTCTATTGAGTATCTGTTCTGTATTATGAATACATGTAAAGTCAATGTGCTGTTTGAGTTTAGCAAGAGTAACAGATGAACAAGGAATTGACTGTTGGGAAAAGTCAGAAGAAATCATTGTGGACAGGGAATTGTTCAAGTACCAAATGTTATGATTAACATGGTTGTCTAGATCCAGACATTAGATGAAAATGTACTGTATAATTCAAAGATAAAGCAATGACCTTAACCAGACTAACATGCTTTTTCTTATCCAAAGTATTTCAGTTGTTCTTTTATTTTTATTTATTTGTTTCTTTTCTTGGACTATCCAAAAGTTTGGTTCTGAGTACTATGCGTCTTAATTACTACATGTAGATGAAGACATCACAATAGCAACATCTGTGATAAAGTGACCAGCAGTGGATATCATTCTATTAACATGGCTGTAGCCATTAACATGAATCCTAAAATGGTGGCACGAACAATCCCTTTAACTAAAAAATGTCTCCACAATAACCTCATTAAAATGATAAATTTTATTAAGATTAAGAAAAACCTGAACGAGTAATAAAAGTGATTATCAAAACAAATTCTGGAAGTACACAAAATAGGGTTCATACTACTCTAACCTTTAATTAACCTGCCTGCTGGATTCTTGCCCCTCACAATTGGCTCCAAAATCACTGGTCTGGAAAGCAGAAAGGGCTTTTAAACATTTGCCAGAAACCAGTTCCAGGGAAGGCCCATAGATTACTTTTGGAGTCATGAATTCCTGGGGCTGCCCACATAGCCTTGCAATCCACAGCAAAGCTTTATTAAACTGTTTGGCCAGTTCCGAGTAAATTGCCCATTAAAAGAAGGCTTAGTGGTGTCCCTAATGCCGTCTCTCGCAGTGGGGAGCTCTAGTTCTAATAAGTGTCCCCCTCTATAATTCATCCACCAAATGTCCCATAAACAATTAACTCTGGGGCACCATCCATTCCTATTGTTGGTTGTCTAGTGACACTGGTAGTAGTAATACTGTTAGTACACAAACTGAAGAGAGCATCCTTTTTTAAGTGTAGCTAATCTTCACAGAATTGTGTTTTGCCAAAAATAAAATCTGTCCAAGTGCAAGTCACAGAGAACCCTATAACAGTATGTTGGGATGTGCAGGTCTCACTTTAGCTAGAGCAATTTATCTCACTTTCATTATTAGAAAAACAATGAACACAAATAACATGAAAGAGCGGAAATGCTACTTGTCTGTGTAAACGAGTCTGTTTCTTTATGTGTACTTGATATGTAATTAGTAATTTGCAAAGTTTTGTATTTGCAGTTTACCTAGGACCCACTCATGCACATGCTAAAACAGTTTACAATCATCAGTGATCCTAACATAGTAGGTCTTTAGGATAGGAGAGAAAATCCAGATTACCTTTAAGGGGGTCTTGTGCAGACACAGGGAAAACATGCAAACATCACATTACCTAGGGTTTGGGATTTTAACCATGGGAATTAAATCTTTGAGGCAGTAGTGCTAACAACTGCACTATCACCACACTGCCCTTAAATTACATTACAATTGTGGAGAAATTTGTTTCTGTCTATTAGACTGAGACATTGTTATTACCAAATCTTTAAAAAGTTTTTTTTTGTTTGTTTTTTTTTTTGTTTTTGTAAAACACCATCTTCAAAATATAGGAAAGTATTAAAAGTAGTATGCATTTTAAATTTTGTTGGTGGTGCCATAATGTAGTGCATAATGAGGTGGAGGTGCTAAACTCTATTTGGTTGCAAATTGAATTTTAAGGTGGATGCATCATTCTGTGTTGAATTTATACATATTTATACATGTATGTTCTCTCCTGTTTGCATATCTTTCTCCATACAAACCTAGTACAGTGTGGTAAATTAGCATTTGTAAAACACCTTAGGGTAAGAATGTGTATTCTTTTTCCATTGTGTCCTTTAATTAACTAATGTCATTATTTGCTGCTAGTATGGCTTCAGTTCTCAATAACCTTAATCTGGAACTGTAATTAGATATTAATAAATGGAAAAGTAACACTTTCACTTCTCCTACTTCAATATTTTAGTTTATTTCTCACCTGGGATATTTCCTGTGAAATTACCAGAAACCTTTTAATGAGGGATTTTGTTAGTGTCATGGTGAAAAGAGAAGTAAATTTTTTTTTTCAAAAAATTTGGTAATAAAATGCTAAAATAGGATGCCTGAGAAGGGAAAAAGATTAAATTCAACCAAACATAAGTGCCTGCATAGACACAAATGAAGAGAGAAGTAGTATAACATTTGAAAAAGGAAGGCATTGTATTAAAAACATGTAATAACTTCTTTAACATCTTCCTGGACCAAGCTGTTGTTCCCACATGTTTTAAAGTCACAACCTGTTCCTAAGAAGCCCCTCCCATCTAGCTATAATGACTGTCGACCAGTAGGACTGACTTCCACCATCATGAAATGCTTTGAGCGGCTGGTTATGCAGAACATTAAGTCCATTCTTCCACCCTCCCATGACCCGTTTCAGTTTGCATATAGGTCAAAAAGGTCCATCGAGGATGCCATTTCTGCTGCTCTCCATCCAGCCCTCACCCACCTTGACTCAAAGAACTCCTATGTGCGAATGTTGTTCTTAGATTTTAGTTCAGCATTCAGCACAATCATTCCCCAGGAGCTAATACAAAGTCTCAGTCATCTGGGACTCAAGACCTCTCACTGCAATTGGGTATTGGACCTTCTTACAGGGAGGCCACCAAATGTGCGGGTCGGCAGTAACACCTCTAAGACGATCACATTGAGCACAGGGGCCCCACAAGGGTGTCTGCTCAGCTCGTTGCTCTTTACCCTGCAGACCCACGACTGTGAACCAATCTACAGTTCCAATCATATTGTCAAGTTTGCGGGCAATACAACTGTGGTCGGCCTCATCACCAACAATGACTAAGCCAACTACAGGAATGAGGTGAGCCAACTGGTCCAGTGGTATAAAGACAACAATGTCTTCCTGAATGTGGGAAAGACCATAGAGATTGTGGTCGATTTCAGGAGAGGTCATTCACATCACCCCCCACCGACCATCGACGGTGCAGCTGTAGAAAGGGTGAGTAGCACCAAGTTCCTGGGGGCGTACATCTCCGAGGACCTCTCCTGGTTAGATAACACCACATCACTGGCCAAGAAAGCTCATTCCCGCCTCTACTTTCTACGCAAACTGAGGAGAGCACAAGTTCCACCCCCAAATCATGTTCTGTTTCTACCGGGGCACAATCGAGAGCATCCTCACTAGCTGCATCTCTGTGTGGTATGGAAGCTGTACTGCCTCCTTTAGGAAGTCCCTGCAACGCATAGTGGATGCGGCCACTAAGATCATTTGTGCCCCACTACCCTCCCTCAAGGACCTTTTCCACACCTGTCTCACCTGTAGAGCCATCAGCATTGCTGGTGACTCCTCCCACCCCTTTCACTCCCTTTTTAGCCTCCTCCCCTCAGGGAAAAGGTACCGGAGCCTCCACAAGACTGTCTAACAGCTTCATCCACCAAGCTGTCAGGATGCTGAACTCTGTCCACTACCTTCCCCCACTTGCCCCCTACCCCTGGACCGTAACAAGAGTCTCTATCTACCAAGTACCCTACCTCAGCTGGTATTATATAAGGACTCAATATTACATCTGCTGCTAACTCTTTGTCTTTTTGTACATCTCATAAGCTACTCTTTAATGCACCTTCTCATTTTTTACTGTAATTGGCTTTTGCACTAATGACTATTGCACATTGTACACAGGTCTACTTTACAAGTTCAAATGTTGTTTATGTATATGTTATACTTTTATACTTTTTTTATATTTTATTGTACTATGAAGTTGAGAGAGAAACAGTATTTCGATTCTCCTGTATGTTCTGCACATATAGTGAATTGACAATAAAAGGCTATTTGATTTGATTTGATTTGATTTGCCTGTGGTTGAATAAAGTCTGATGCTATCACTAAATCTAACAGGGGGATGTATGTTGACCCTTGAGTGCAACTTTGTATTCCTGTGTTAAGTCTCAAAAATGCATCCTAAGTGAACTTCACTTATATAGTGCAAGTATGGTCACTAAATAAAATTTCCCAACAAGAAAAATATGAGTATGACATAACTTTTTGCCTTTCACTGCACAAACAGGGAAGCTGTGCTGAGTTTGGTAGTGATCAGTTCAAAGGTGTGAATTTTTATACTGGACAAACATGCATTTACCTTTATATGTTTGTTTTTCCTGTATATTTGGCCACTTTGTTCTTCGTTATAGTGCAAGCCACCACAGCCCATCATACAACAGCAGCCACTCACTCTAGTTAACAAATGTATTTTAAAATGGATGTGTTTTTATGTGTAGGCAGCATGGTGGTACAGTGGTAGAGATGTTGCATCACAATAAGGTGAATGGGAGTTACTCCTGGGGTATTCCACATTTGGAGATTGCATGTTCTCCCCATGTCTTTGGGTATTTCCTCTCATAGTTGAAAGACAAGTAGGTTGGGTGACTTGTTGTTGCTAATTTGGCCCATGTGTGTATTTGTTTATCCTGTAATGGGCTGGCACACTGTCTAGGTGTTTTTCCTGCCTTTCACCTTATAATTGCTGTGATGTGCTCCAGATATCCCATGGTCCTACCATGGATAAGGGGTTAGGAAGATGATGAAATTTGAAACTAAATAAATTTAAGTTATGAATCACTGTATGTACAGTCTTTTGTAATGATGTTATCTCCATTAAATATTTGTACTTTTTACATGAATGCTGCAATAAGTAATATTAAAAAATGTGTTTAAAAAAAAAGGCTTGGAGACCCATCACTTCTTCCTCATTTTTTTAGAAAGACACAATAGCTTTGTTGGCAGACACCCACACATGATTATTACGAGTATTTTTAGTGAGATGTGCAAATTGCCTTTCTCTCTTGGTCTCTGTCAGAGTCTGCCCTAAATTCCTCTTGGGTATTGAGACTGCTGTCTTTTGGGTTGGAAGGCTTTTTACTAATGGACCAGTGGGGGGGAATTAGGCTGTACATCGAGGTTCTTGTTCCAAGTCAACGCAGATGTCACCAAGGAGGAAATGGCCAAAGTCATTAACTTGCTGGCTTAAGACTCTTTCCAATCTTTATTCCCGTCTTCCTGTTAAAGGGAGTGCTCTGGCTCTTAACACTAGTAATACATCTGTGAAGAGTAATTACTGTTAAGACCTTTACATTAGACTATAACAATGGAAATACTTTAAATGAGTATGAAATGTATACACATTGCTTAGTTTGAAAACTGAGAATCTTTATGAAATTAATTGTTGTAAAAGGTTTGTGTTTACAAAACAACCAATTTTGATGCTCTTTTCAAATATTACAGCTCAGTCCAATGATTCCTTTTATCACTTGAATTACATTTCATCATGGTGTGTTATCATTCATGTCCATGACCTCTAAATTAGCATGTATTAAACAGATGTGCAATATTTTTTTGACTAGAAATGAAATTCCCTTCAGTGAACCAAAATTCTGAGAGGCAATGTAAATTTACTAATGTTTCCAACTTCCTTACTACTTGCTAATGAACAGACACTAATGAATATTGCATAAAATTTAGAATAATCTGGTTGTATAGTATATTCATACTCCACACAAACAGTCACTGAAGAGTTCAAAGTTCAAAATCAGTGAATTTTAAAGCAGAAAATACAGTTTTTAAGATGGCATATATGAAATAAAATTTGTGAAAAATAAAAGGCAATTATTAAATAATCATATGCAGTGCAATAATATGCTGTATAAAATTATTTAATGATTTTAATTTAATTACAAATGTTTTCACAATTTCATTTAAAGTGAATTATATATATCGCTACACCTGATTATTGATGTCATATTTGCCTTGGTTATTTATTTTGCACATATGATATTCATTAGGCATATCACAAAACTACAAAAGCAAAAATAATGGAATGGGTTGATATTTACTAGGATCAAAACACCCACCTGAATAACTAATATCTTGTAAAATTCTGCCCATTTTTGAAGGTTGTCTAGTTGACAAGGGATTGCCAGAGGCAAGGGTAATAGAACGTCCAAAGCAGAGTCCCAACAGCTTTAGGATGCTGTGGATAGACAGGGATTGCTCGGAGGTGATATTCCCTTTCACTCAGAGTATTGAAACCTCTGATGGTACCAGCAGCAGTGGTAATTCTAGGGCCTCTGGGAGCCAAAGACAAAAAACTCTATGACACACTTCAACTCACCCTTACCCGAGTCTCAACAAGGTGAAATTTATTACCATTTCATTAGTGCAAAGTCTAAATTAGTAAGATCAAAAGGGAGAAAAGTTGATAAATAGAAATCCTTTATTTTAATTGTAAACAATGTATAAATTAAACCACACAATACATTTTAAATTTGTATAGAAAATAGAAAAATAATAATAAAGTAAAAAAGCAAATAGAAATACAACATAAATGTAAGATGTACATAAAAAATAAATACAAATTTCACATTTAAAAAAAATAAGTGCACCTAATATAAATTTAAAAATTCGGACGTGAGCGTCAGTAGGCTTTGCACTGTAGGAACCAAGTTACCTGAACTATTCAGTAATTATTTACCGCTCTGATGCTGATCTTTCTGATCATGAAATAGGTCATTATGATAGCAATTTGTTGAGAAGAATTCATAATTAACTGCAGAAGTACAGTATTTGAGGGTTCTTCTAGAGTGCCTCTTTCTCTTGCACGATTTGGCTTAAAAACTAATCCTCATCTCATAACTGGCTTAAGTTTCGAGTTTGCTATTTTTCCGTCCAGCCGTTTTATCTCTAGACCGTCCTCATGAAAGTGTGAAACACACAGACACACACCTTTTATCAAGATATTGATGCCTTTGGCATCAGAGAACTCTAAAACGTTGATCTGTTGAAAACCGGGGGTTGAAATTTTTGACGAATCTAAAGCTTTCTCTTCTCCCCCATAGACGACAGATAGAAAAACAAAAAATGGCACATAAAGTTATTACTGAAACTTTAAAAATCGGTGTTTGCGAGTCTAACCCTAAGGTGTACATGCTGCAAGAATTGGAACACACCACATATAAACATGTCCTTAGCAGGCACAAAACAAATCAAATTTGTGCTTAGTAGCAGCTTCATCATTGTCTAGATGATTTCAGCTGCCTCTGCGCCTTTGAAATTAAGCTGGTTCAATGCGAGATGCTTGGATTAAAGTTTTCAATGCCAGCTGAACAATAGACTTTGGTTTCTTCTTCTAGTCAGATACTAGCTTTTTATTCTAGCTTTAATTTTGATTTACGGATGGATTCAATAACTTATCTGGAGCGAAAAAGTAATCAGCTATTTTCTTTTTTTATGTAAAACACTCTATAGGTTTGTTCAGAGTGTGTGATTTTGTGTTTTTGATTCTGCAGTTTAATTATAACCCCCTCTAATTATCCCATTGAATCAGTAGTAAAGATTGTTTATCACTTCCCACTGTCCTGCTTCTTCTTTTCCTTTTGTTTTTGTGTGTGTGTGTTGTGTTTTTTTTCCTTCTGGTCATGTAAATCCTCTTTATGATTTGTGAAAGTGGCACTGATTACATTTGATGTTACTAAAAGAATAATGTTTATCACAATCACACTCTAGCAATGGAGATTTGTGCCTTACTTGGGGGTTTTCCAACTGTGTTGTCATAGTTTATTGATACTCTACTTTAACGGGGGTTGTTGGATCCCACAGTTTTGTGATTGCAATGAGTATCTATGTAAATGGAAGCCCTCATCCAGCTCAGAGCCCCAGGGAATTGCCTGCTTTGCTTGCCCTATCGCTATGCAAGTTATGTGGGTTAGTGTAGACTAATTGTAGGTGAGACAGTAACATCTTTAGTTTTCTAGGAGGCAAAACATGATCCCTGACTTGAACAAAAGGGACTGTGTTGCCACACTGAAAGTAAGTCTGCCCCTGAAGCTACCTTTAAAACCTGGACCCAATACAGGTAGGCCTATCCTGGTGGCCTTGTTGATACTGATGGCTGCTCCTGACTCTGGATATGATCTCAAGAAATGCCACAGGAGCCTTGAGCCTAGGTTTGAGAATAGAGTGAGGTGAACATTTACTAGAGTGAAAAAAGAGTAAGGGGAGTGTCCTTCACAATACCAGTGTAGAATCCATTTAGCAAAGCCTATAAGGGGTGTTATTGCTTTCCATATCCTTTTATTATTTTGGTCCCTTCATTTTGTTTAATACATGTAACTGTTCTAGCAGAAACCTTAGTGTTGTTGGCATTACACCAAATGAAGATAGAAACCCAGTTTGCAAAGCCATCCTGCTTCATATAATAATAATAATAATAATAATAATAATAATAATAATAATAATAATAATAATCAAAAATGCTTCCTAGTGGGTACAGTATATTTAGTTTCTTTGCAGTATATCTAAAGTTTACATTACAAATCCATGAATTCATTCATTTTCCAAATCTGTGCTCTTTCATTATACAGTAATACCTCTATTAATGAATCCTCTAATAATATAGCTGCTTTATAACATGGCATAAAATATGCTATGCCACATATACAAGGCATTAAGCAGCTTTCCTACATGAAACAGTTGTTCTCAGATTTTGATATTAATACATACTGTAGAAAGTAACTTTGTTATATGTGAGTGCTTGGCTATTTCACATGCACTATACTTATTTTAGTATTTTTATTATGTAATAAATTTAATTTGTCCAGTATGTCACAAAATGCAAAGCAACAGCTTTAGAAACTTCAATTTTGAATTACAAAGAGAGTAGAAATTTGAGAAAGGAAATTTCACATACAGTGAATATAAAAGGTCTAAACACTTAGTTGAAATACCTTGATTTTATTACAGCACTCAGTATATTTGAGTAAAAGTCTATCAGTTTGGGACATCTAGACTTGGTGATATTTGCTCCTTTGGTACATTCTTTGGGTTTTTGCTGAAAGGTGAAGTTCATCTTCATCTTCCTAGCAGATGCTTGAAGTTTTTGTGGCAAAATAAACTCATATTTGGAACTATTCATGATTCCATCTTCCTTGACTAAAGCCTGAGTTGCAGTTGAAGAAAAGCAGCCCCAAAGCATGATGCTGCCTAGCCACCCTTTACTGTGGGTATGGTATTCTTTTGATGATGTGCTATGCTATTTTTGTGCCAAACATACTTTTTAAAATTATGGCCAAATAATTCAACTTTGGTCTCATCAGACCATGATACATTTTTTTACATGGTTGTAGGAGATTGTGTATACCTTTTTTGCAAAGTTTAGCTAGGCTTTGTTTTTCTTTGTGAGAAAAGGCTTTCGTCATGCTACCCTACCCCATGACTCAGACATATGAAGAATATACGTAAATGATTGTTATCACATGTAGCGAACAAACAGTACTTGCCAAGAAATCCTGTAACCTCTTTAATTTTGCTGTAGGGCTCTTGGTAACCCCCCTGACCAGTTTTATCCTTGTCTTCTCATCAATTTTGGAGCTATGTCCTGATCTTGGTAGAGTCACTGCTGAGACAGATTTTCTCCACATATTTGATAACTGTCTTCACCATGCTCCACGGCATGTTTAATGCTTTGGATACTTTTTTTGTGTACCCCTGTCATGACTGATACCTTTCAATGAAGAGATCCCATTCATGTTTTAAAATCTCTTTGTGTACCATGACTTTTGGAGTATGTTGCAACCAAGAGGATATCAGAGTAATCCTACAGGAACAGCCAACCTTTATCTGAGTTCAACCAGAACCACTTTAATTGATGTCAGGTGTATACTAAGTACTACTTGAGATAAGACTTATTGTGATTGGTTGATTCCAAACATATCCTTGTTTATTAAAGGGTGTGCACACTGTAGGATTTTTTTTTTTTTTCACTAAACAGTTTATGAATTGTTTTCACCTTCTTCATATAGATAGGAATTTTGCAATAAAGGTGATGTTCTGACAGGATTTCTTTTGGTTTCCTTTTTTATTGCACAAAATCTGTGATTTAGGCAGAGTTGTGTGGACTTTTTATATGCACTGTAGTAGAACCTGTGAGGTTAGCATTCGGCCATAAAAGGTGCTGGTGCAGAGCATGAAAGAGGGGCTAAGTATAGACAACCAATTACTTGTAAGCAAGCAAGACGTGCGTATCTGCTTCTAAAATTCATAGGCCTTGGTGCATGGTGACAGGTACATCTCCTTAAAGATTCTGGAGTGGTTCAGCTCAGGACGCTGGGGAAAATCAGTTGAATAGTGTTGCTTGTGACCCCAAGTGAGTGGTACAAAGCAGATGCAGTGGTGTTAATGTGCATTCAGGCAGTGCACAAGGCAGCTGAGAGTACACAGAGCCGTGGAAGATCAGGAAGGTGGCCAAGAAAGTAGACGGCAGTTTTTTTTTTCTTATAATATGCATCCTGGTTCCACTTTTGAGAAATTTACCTTCAATAATAAAGTTTCTTATAATGAACTTCGGTCCTGGAATGTAGCTACTTCATTAGCTGAGATAGTACTGCAGTGTCATGGGGAACCGAAGTATATCCCATCACCAAAAAGTGCAATGCAAGAACCATCTCTAATGAGACACAAGTATGTCCTAGGAAACACACACACACACACACTCACCTACATTCACTCTTACTGGAATAATTTAGATTTGTGTATCTTCATAAAGTGTGAAGAAAGCAGAGTGTTTGTACCAGGAAACACAGAACTAATTTTTAAGATACAATATGTAAACAATACTAGAAATGCATTCTTGCTGTATCTTCATGGGTTTTCCTCCAACATCCCAAAAATGAGTGTACTAGGTTATATACTGTCTCTGAATTGGCCCTCTATGATCATACTATATATGTGTGAGTGCAGCATGCTATAAATTGGTGCACCATATAGGGTTCTGTTATAGACTGGCATCATGTCCATGGATTGTTGTCTTTTGTCCTCTGTTGTTCAAGCTGTTGTGTCTATCTGTATGAGTCTTTTTTTATACAAAGTAACTTAAAATAAATAAAAAAAAATAATACGTTAAGCCATTCAAGGATCCAAAAGAGTATTGTATAGACAAGTCAATTTGAATACTAGTGTTTGAGCACTGTGAAAACTTCGAGAGCCATTTATATGTTCTACTGGTATGGAATCTGCCTAACTTGACTAAGTGCACAGCTATGTCTTTTCTTGCTATTCATAGTCAGTTGTCTGATTGCCTGCTTGTAAATTAAAGCATAGTACTTTATTCACTCAAGTCAAATTTAAAAGATCAAAGTCAAGAAATCATAGTAATAAAGAACAAAATAGGGCGGCAAAGTGTTCAGTGGTGCTGCTTCACAGAGATTTACGTTCAAAACTGAAACTAGACAATGCCCCTGTGGACTTTGAGCATTTCCCCCCTCCTATGTTGCGAAGATGTACATATTAAGTTGTCAACTACAAATGAGCCAAGTAAAAGTGAGTGTTAAGTGTGTGGGTACCCTTCAATGGGCTGGAATCCCATCCAGGGTTGGTTTCCAACTTGTACCAAGTACCTAGGTACACTCTTCCCATTACCCTAAACTGGACAACCAGTTTTTTTTTTAGTGTGGTCATTTCTATTTTGAATTTTTATTAACATATTCTGGTTTTATGTTGGTATTTTCTTTTTTTTGACTATGGTGTGTGTGTGTGTTTTTTTTTTCTGGTATGTTTTCACTTAGTTGGCATTTTATTTTTTGTGTTTTCCTTTTTTTTGTTTGTTTTGCCCTTTGGGGCCACCAAACTCCAACTCCCGTTATTCTGTACTAAATTAAAGGAATTATTCACTCAAAAGGGATTTTTTGTATCCATTACTTACCCAGCAATGTTTGTCCAGGTATGTTAGAAACATTTTTAGGAATAACGTGGATATAACAAAAGAAATAGCAAAATTTTTGTTCCAATGAGATCTGATGGGGACCCATATTGATCGACTGCAAATAATATCAAAACATCCATGCAAAAATGTCAAATTACTTGTGTTGCATAATCCACATGTCAGGTATCCAGTCATATGGTCACAATGTTCCACATACATGTATTTTAGCTAAAATATTAAATCATTTCCGAAAAATCCTCTCATACATGGCAGTAATTCACATTCAAATGAGAATCACCTTATGAACTGAATACCAGCCTTTCTCACATTTGTTGGTTATTACATTATTTTGATAATGACAAGATCATTTTCACAATGGTAGTAACAGATGTTATTTTTTAAAAGAATATTTCTATTTCAATTTTTATTATAGTTTGAATTTGCTAAAGTTTTTGTTTCAATGAAAACATGGTAAGAAATGGTTAGGAAATTAATATTCAGCAAATTCTTTATGGTGCAACACAGGCCTACATCAATGTCTTATTTTTGTTTTATCAGACTTCTTTTAGACCGTATATGTTTATTTTAGTGTAGTCTATAAAATGCTAATATTTTTATGCAATCTGTAGTGTAGTGTTACTTCTACTGTAGCTGTCTTTTCAGTTTTGTAGGCGCAAGAAATTGCTGAAGGGGTACAGCATAAAAAAGTAAGATAAGTTGTCATTTTAAGTGCTTAAGCAGGAAGAACCATTCTTTCTGGATAGGAGTTAGGAAGATGAAATATTACATTTGTATGTACAACTGTAATGACTAAAATGTTAAATGTCCAAAAAAGCTAATTTATTTTAAAGCAAACAATGTAGTAAAGGAAGCCATTGTTCAAGTGGTTGAAAAGTATAACTACTTTTCCATTTTATATAATGTGCATACCTTTTGTTCACTTCTCTTCAAAATTCCCATTGTGATCAATGCATTTCTATCACCTTTCTGGAAGTTTAAAGATTTAAATGTTGTACAGCTCTACTTCAGTCTTGTGACTGCAGCAATGCCTTGTTTCTTTAACAGTTATGGATCGATTCTCTTAATGTGTGTGTGCTGCGGAGCTCATTGGGAATGTCTGTGTTCCTGACTCTAAAGTGCTTTACCCATCATCTGACACTGTTAGCACTAACGCATGGTGAAATTATACATGCCTGTCAGTAAAGTATTTCCTCCTTCATGAGAATTTCATTTAGTTCATTTCAGAAAGTTCGCAGGTATTTTCTCACACTAACTTAAGAACATGTACCTGAAGTATGTGATACTATTTTTATTTAAGTATTAGACGATAGATGAAAATACTAATAAAATACCGCACTTTTCAATTTTGTCAGACATTTATTGGTAATTACAAAAAGAAATCAAAATTTAGAATGGCCCATATGATGTACTACGATTTTGCAATATAAAGGGATCATATTTCCATCTACCTATTACCTTTTGTGCAATTGCACATTTTTGAATTATATCATAATCAACAATCTGTTAATAATTTGTATGTATTTTGTTGTATTTAGTAACTGAGATTATCAATAAGTAAATATCCTGAGACAGCAAACAATGATCAGAAGGACTTAGAGGATGGCATATAATACTAATAAAACATCTAGTGTATCATTATAGTGCACATGAGTTTTATAGGGATAGAGCAAGTAACTCCGTAGCTTTCGGACCCCTATTATACTATTTGATAGAGAGATGTCTATGTGGGAGGCTTTAGTCTAGAGACTCTGGTCTGGTCGAAAGACATATATTTACTTTGACTTTTCATTTCACACAAAGTGACTATGTTTACATCTTTCTGCAGAAAAATAGATGTTCAGAAAAAAATTGTGTAGTAATTGAGAGACAATTATACTTCTGCATGATAGCAGTAGGGTATATGACAACATATTTTCCCTGAAAACTGGGGTCTGAAATTAGATTTTGAGCTATGAATGACAGAAGTGTGGATATTGTCCCTGTATCTGTGTGGCTTTCATGGATTCTGATCCCTTTCATGGATTGTAAAGTTTTTTTTTTTGTCTAAAAATCTGATAGACTAGTTGTTGGCAATAAATTGCCCCGGTGTATCAGTGTTCTTTATTTTTATCTAGCAATTTACTGGTATTAGTAAGGTTCTCTTTCATGCCTGTTGGAGAAGATCCATTTCCTCTGAAACACTTCATAAAATAAAGTGGGTAGACTTTATGCTCACTTTACAAAAAAAAAAATAGTGATCTATCTTTCAACTTCTTATCACGACTTGGTGGCCACACCAAAAACAAGCACTTTAGCCAACTGCTGAATACATATCTAGGAATATCATGAGCATAATATGAAGTACTTTGTATGTTAGTAAGACAACTTTTGCATTATTGTGTGAAATTTTGGTCACAACGATACAAAAATAAGCAATACTCTAAAATATGTGCAAATTTAAATGAAGGGAACTGAGCAGTCATAGTTCCAACATTTATAAGAGATGCAGTGCCTACTTTAAACGTGCCTGAATTTAAAATTGCAGTAGGTGCAGCTGGGACAACTGAGGTTAGATTGGGTATAGAAATCGAAATCCAGTGTGCAAAGGGCTCTGGTATTAATGTAGGGATCCAAGTATCCCTGATTCTTAAAGATGAGGCGATGCTTCCAGGGAAAACACCAGTTTCTTGCATGGCACAGTCACGTTGTATCAAAAAGGCTTTACAAACAGTGAGAAGTCTCTTTCTCTCATAGAGGACACTGTCTCACTGTCAAAAAAGAAACAATGCACCTGGCCACAACAGCAAGGTCTACCCAACAAAGTTGGGGTGACCAATCTAGAAGGGCAACAGAGGTCACATGTCTGACCTACAAGAGGGCAAAGAAGTGCCCAAGGAAACTGGAAGAGTAAATCTGGGTAAACTGCCCAAAGGTTTTCTATGTGTTTAAGAGGTGCACTGGGACATAAAGCAGAAAAGAGAAAAAAATTATTTGAGTGCAACAAAACAGAACACAAATGAAAATGCTGTCCCTTTCGGTTATGAATCAATGCCATTTTCATATCTCTTGAAATCGAATTTTCTGTATATGAATGCTCCTGAACTACTATTTATGCTCAGTTTTAAACTACATGACATTGTAAAGTGCTGTTAAAATCTGTTTCATATAGACTATTAACACATGTAATCACATTCTGTTATCACTTTTTTTTAATATGATTAATTGTTACAAAAATAGTTCATAAAGAAATTTGCTAACTGACTCTTTGAAGTAACCAAAAATGTAAAATGCTCTAATTTTCATATCAGTTAACTAAGACACTGAGCATGCCTGAATGTTACAGCATGCATACATTTTTAGCTTGTATCATTCTATGGTGAAATGACTAGTACCAAATATTTACCATCTTGCCACAATGCCATATTTGTTTGTTGTTTTGGAGCAATCACGTTGGTCATTGGCTTATCAGTCTGTCCCAGAACCACCCAAGAATACGCAAGACTTGTAAAACTAGCCATGAAAAGAATGATGGGGCACTGGGGAAAAACGCACTTGCGTAACCTGGCCACATGGCAAATTTTCAGAAAATAATTAAACAAACAAACAAGGTCACTGTTGAACCCAGCAAATTAATACTAATGTTGGTGACTCTGGCTACTGCTCTGGTTAAACCTTGCTAAAATCTGGACATAAGTTCAATTATCCTTTAGTGTATGGCTATATTTATGAGTAGCTTAGAAACCTCTGCAACAGCCTTTTTTATAAAATTGTTTGAATGTACTCATAGGGAAACCTATAAAATTCTGCACTTACATGCACTTCTTCAAAAAGGTTGCTATCACTTTCCTACCATGGATGGCATCTTCAAATACTCCAAGAGCAAGGTTGGGAGCATACGCTGATAGCACATCGCTGTGCCCAGCAACACGATGAACCACCTGGATTGGGACCCAAGTGCAGCGGGTGACACCTCAGCACCACAAAGTATGACTTTTTTTATGGTAGCTGGAGTGCCAATCTTGCCTTCAGCCTCCAAGTTTTCCCTGTAAGTTGGAGGACCTGCTTGCAGAGCTGGATGTAGATTAATGTCATACCTAGGAAAACATAATTGCAGGTTAAGGGCCTTGCTCAAGGGCTCAACGGAGTACAGCCACTTCTGGCATTTACAGGATTTGAACCGGAAACCTTCTGATTGCTGGCGCCCGAATACTCCAGACAAGTGGAAACCTACAAGTAAGATTTGGTCTTTATGGTGGATCAGAAAAAATAGAACAAACAAGATTTGTGATTATTTCCTATGTTTTCAAACTTGTGTCGTTAAGTGTAATTGCACTGAAGGACGATTTCAAGAGAATTTGGGTGAAGATGAAGTCTCTTAGTGTGAATGTACAGATCTGAGTTACTGGTATGACTGTAGTGTAATGTCTACCAAAACTATCCCTTCTGCATTCCAAATGCTAAGGGGGTAACCTTAAATGTCTTTTTTTAAGGCACATGTTTTGATTGACTTTTGGTCCCTGCCTCAAAGCAATAGTCACATGTTTCTTCACTAGTGACAGACCCTGACAAAAGCCTTTATATTACCCTAATGACAGAAGAACAAATTTGAATACACTTCTATACACATAGTTTTGTGATACATTTAATACAGAAAACCCCTCTAATCTCATCACCAAGCTCAGTGACCTATATCTGTGCAGCTGGATTTTTAAATTTCTGATAGGCAGACCCCCAGGTAGTTCAAGTGGGTGGCCACGCCCTCATCATCCCTCACTCTCAACACAGGTGCTCAACATGGCTGTTTTTGAACTCTCTCTACACACATGACTGCATGGCTGCACATGACTCTAATATCATTGTCAGGTTTGCTGATGGTACAGCTGTGGTAGGCCTGATATTTAGTAACAATTAGCAGACTTAACTGGATGAAGTGCAGAGTCTGTTACACTAGTATTGGGACAAAAGTCTACTTCAGGATGTCAGCAATACAAAGCAGCTGATTGTGGACTTTGGGAGGAAACTGCAGAGGCAGTACTGTACGACACTCTCAGTATTAATGTAGAGAGTGGCCAGTTTCAGTTACCTTGGTGTCCACATCACAGAGGATCTAACCTGGTCCAAACACACCAAAACTTTGATAAAAAAGGCATGACAATGTTTCTACCACCTCAGATGCCTCTACATATTCACCATTGAAAGTATCCTGACAGGAATGATTACTGCCTGGTTTGGCAGCAGCACACAGCAGGACTGCATGGCACTGATGTTATCATCTGAATACATTACTGAATGTGCACTGCCTAACTTGTAGAACACCTACACCATCGATGTCAGACCAGGGCAAAGAAAGTTATCAAAGATACCAACCATTCCAACAACTGGCTTTATTTCCGTGCTGTGGTCAGGGAAATGGTACTTGCTGCCTAAAGTCCAGTTTAGGGAGAATAAGGAGGAGGTTTTTTTTCTTAGTCCATCTGCGCCTTGAATAAAGTGCAGCTTGAAATTAAGTGACCTATTGTTAACTCTATTACATTAAGTTATTTAGTTTTTATTTATAACATATTTAAAATTTTGTTAATGATTTTGACATTTTAAAATGATGTATTACTGATTTTGTCTTTTATAATCTTCTTAAAGGCACAGTCACTGGAGTTGAGCAACTAAGCATTTCACTACATATTGTACTGTATGTATAATTTTTATGTGACAATCTGATTTGATTTCGTTAAGCTTCATGTAACTCCTCTTTTCAATATCATATGGAATTGAAGTTGTTCACACTCCCACTGAATCCAGAGAGATCATTTGCAAGTGCTCTGGTCATAATTTGTTATTTCTCCATTGATATGTTCATCAGCATGTTAACCTAGACAGTGTGGGCTGGCCAGAGCAAAGTTGACCTTTCTCAGAGCCTACAGTTTATGAAATCCATAGTCTGACAGTGGATTTATCAGCAGAACTGTCTTCTATATGCTTTTCAACTGCTTGCAAATGTTTATTATTTCTTTACCAGAAGATGTTTAAATCATGCATTACCACATGACTCCATTTTGAGGGCTAACTGCACATGCAGGAAGAAACTGATTATTCTGCAGCAGTGCAGCAGCAATCAGGACATTTCAAGTTAACCACAAGATAAATTGCAGGATTCTCCTGTTAATACAGACTGAAGTATAGAAAGTACTGAAAAAATGTTTTGGGCAACCCCTATGAATTGGTTAATTCATAGAGTACATATTTTCTTTTGATGTCCGTATCATTTACTATTTTATATATGAAAAGCACAATCCTAAATGAAAAAAAATGTAATTTGGAAGTATCTGAGTGTTGAGACATTTATAATTTTTAATTGAAATACAGTTTTAAATGATGTTCGCTGTTCCTGCTGTGTACAAAGAAATGACATTTCAAATAATGTCAGTGAAATTTACTTTACATAATAGAGCAATATAAAGATAAATCAGAACTGCCAGGCTTTAGGGAGTATATGTAACTAGTGATGTTTTACATGCAGGCTTTGTACCCGTTCTGGGATAAGTACAGAACGTTCTGTATCAAAGCAGTAGGGTAAATGGTTTGCAAATAAAATATTTCTCAACTTGGTAAGGAAAGAAAGCATACATTGATCATGAAAAGATCCTACTTTCCTTGTATATGGTTACTACGTTATACAGTAGTAGTCTTTAAAAGCAGCCATCATATTACTTGAGCGTAAGTTCCCATGATTAAATTTGAAATAATTCAATGCAAAATTAATTTTTTAAATTGTGTACTGCAAATTAAAGTCTTTAAATTATTCAGTTTTATTATTTTTGTTTAAAACTTAAATAAATAAAACAAGATGTATCAGAATTGACTATATCATCCATCTTCCAATCCTCAGGATTGTGGGGACCTGGTGCCAGTCTTGGCAACACTGGGAACAAGATAGGTACCAAACCTATGTTGGTCGGGGTTTACAGAGCACACTTACACAAAGCGCCACAATCATTTTTATATAGACAATTTAGAGTCACCTTTTATCGTGAAAATACATCTTTGGGATGAGGGTTTAGTACTAAAGAACCTGGAGAAAAACCTTCACAGACATGAGGATAATAAGCAAAGTTTGCATAAACAGAAATCAAGCTAAGATCATCAGGCAGTGGGGTCGAGGCAGCATTGGGCCCAAAACTGAAACCAGCCCTAGAGGTGGGTCATATTATATAGTCCTGTATGGTTTCTTTAAAATGTTTTTGCATCCTACTTATTGTAGAATTTTTAAATGAGCCTATAATCTGAGAACCTATCATATTCTGTAAGCATAATTTGTATACCTGTACATATATTTTTTGCATGTAATTTGGAACTGACATCCTAATAGAGTTTTGCTGAGTAAGACATACCAATAAATCTGAATGAGAACATTAAAGGGTGAAAGAAATTATAGTAATTAGATCTGGAGTCATCAAGACGATGCAGCAACCATTCTTGATTAATTGCACACTAAATATTAGCAGCACAAGACATTGTAATCCACATGAGCGCCACTTAATAATTAGTCTCAATTCTTTATCTGTGGCTTGATGATCCAGTAGTACAAGTAATGAAATAGTCCTACTGATATATATATATATATATATATATATATATATATATATATATATATAAAAAAGGCAAAGCCCTCACTCACTCACTCACTGACTCATCACTAATTCTCCAACTTCCCGTGTGGGTGGAAGGCTGAAATTTGGCAGGTTCATTCCTTACAGCTTCCTTACAAAAGTTGGGCAGGTTTTATATCGAAATTCTACGCGTAATGGTCATAACTGGAAGCAGTTTTCTCCATTTACTGTAATGGAGATGAGCTTCAACGCCGGGGGGGAGTTTCGTGTGACATCATCACGCCCCACGTAATCACGCAGTACATAGAAAACCAGGAAGACCTCAAAAAGCGCTGAAGAAAACATGCATTATATAATTGAGAAGGCAGCGAAACAATAAGAAGCGGCGAGTGACATATACAACCATATTCATGAGTTCTGCTACTTGAAACAAAGCACGATGTAAACCTACACTTTAAATTAAGTTCATAGACAGGCTGCGCTGGCGTTTGTAATTTAGTGCCTGCCCATATAAGGCCGTCCGTCAGCGGCAATCCAATAGCAAACTCCACTAAATATTCACGGGTGAAGGACTGTGCTTATGGAGAGGAAGATGAGATGGTCAGGGTGGTGTTTGACACAAACTCAGCGAAACTGCGAGAGAAAGTTTTAAGTGCCAGGACTAAGGTAACATTAAATACAGCCATGGACATAGCACGAGATGGCACCAGCACAGCTGGGAACCTTCGATGCATGTACACCGAGTGGCTCACGTGAACTGACGCAGTGCACAGATAAAAGCAACAGTTCCAAAGAGCTGAACAAAACCGAATTACACAATTGAAAAGGCAGCAAAAATATGAAGCGTCTGATACATATAAGCATATTCATAAATCCAACTACTGCGGAAACAAAGCACACGTTGGAAAAAGTCAATGTCCCGCTAAAGGAAGACAGTGTAAAAAAAACCCGTGCATGCAGTGTGTCAGGTCTCAGATAAAGAAGAAGACGAGCTGTTTATTGATGCAGTAAGAAACGAATCGATGAATGAAACCTGTCATCTTTACAACGATTGACAAACACGGAATGTAACTTGAACACAACACATCCTACAAATACGAACCTGATTGAAAGAAATAATGATAATCAAATCCTTGATGACAGCAACACTCAGTAACACTCACAAAACAAATACTGTATATTGACAGTCATGTTACGTTATTTTTAAAATGTTCCCTTTTCTTTTCTAGCTTTTTAACACACTACTTCTCCTCTGCGATACGCGGGTATATATATATGTATATATATATATCCCGATCTACATACTCGAATAATGGATACTTTATTCGCCATCAATGATTGTTTTGGTAAAGCCATACTCAGTGTATTCATTAGATGAGCGGTAAAAAGTAAGAGCGAGGGAGGATGACTTATTGAGGCATGCAGGCTGTAGTGCGCGTCAACTCTATCTGAATTGCGCGATCACATTTGAAAAATATATCTTTTCAAGTTCTATTTAGTCCATATGTGTCAAACTCAAGGGCGGGGCCACATCCGCCCGGCGTAATTATAGCCCGAGATCATTTTATATACTGTATTATTGTTATTAATGGCCGGGTATATGAAGCGCTGGTAACACAATAAACTACAGATCCCATAATGCAGCGCTTCAGCTGCCTTGCCGAACACTTACGCGTTAATCAAGTCTAGCTTATGATGCTGCAAGTTATTGCGAAGCTAGCTCACACGATGCTGAAGAGAAAAGTTGATTCTGAAAATAGAGCCTTTAAAAACCGATGGGAGGCTGAGTATATGTTTACTGAACTCGTGTGTCTCAGTGAATTTAATCTAAGACGGCACTATGAGACAAAACATCAGGGTAACCTGAATGCAATGCAGAAGATACAGAAAGCAGAAGAATTAAATAAGAATCTGACACTTCAGCGGACGTTTTACCCGTGCACAATCACAAAGTGATTTCAAGTGAAGCTGCTTTTATGGGAGACACAAATGCACCAGTGCAATTTGCCCCACTTTCCCTGTTGCCAAGTAATGTTAAACCAAGTCGTCACTACGGTGTTCCCAAATCGCACTTTGCTGATAAACTGAGCACACTGAGTTTGCACGGCGCTTTGGTGACTTTGAAGAACAAAAAAGTCGTCTACATGCGGCTCGAACCTTGTGCATGTTTGGTAGCACATATCTGTGTGAGAAGCTCTTCTCAGTGATAAAGACTAACAAAACAGCACACAGGAGTCGCCTCACTGATGAGCACCTGCAATCCATCCTGAGAATCTCCACAACACAGAACCTCACACCAAACATAAACGAACCTGTTGCCAAAAAAAGATGCCAGGCGTCCAGCTCTAAAATGACATATGAGCAAAGACAACTGAATGATTTGATTTGTTATTGCTGAAAGGAACACATTTTATTTATATTTCTAGGTTTTGTTATGCAGCATGTTCATATTTGAATTTGTATAATTTTGACAGGATATATTTTTATGGAGAGCAAAATCTTTTGGGATATTTAAAATCTAAGTTTATTTTTTATATAAAATTACATAAGAGTAAAGAAATTTGAATGTTTGTTCTTTTAACGTTTACTTTATTTCTAACTTGTATAATTTAGACAGGATATATTTTTATGGAGAGCAAAATATTATAAGTTGTTTAAGGTTTGAGTTGATTTATTCACGAATAATATTCCTGTCTGTTTTTACCATTCCTACCAAAGATATTTCTGTCGACTAAATAAAAATTCCTTCTATTTAAAATTTAAATAGAACTTGAACAAATACGATAGTTCATAATATCCACGCAGACTTGCACGTAAGAGCGGAGTTATCCGTTTTAACAAGCAGCGTATTGCACTGATACGAAATAGCTGTGTGTGTATATATGTAGATATGTATGTATATGTATATATGTTTATATATGTGTGTGTGTATGTATATATATATATATATATATGTATTTGTGTGTATATATGTAGATATATATATGTATGTATATATGTGTGTGTGTATATTTATGTGTATATGTATAGATATGTATATATATGTTTATGTGTGTGTGTAAATATATATATATATATATATATATGACAGCAACACTCATCACTCACAACAGTGACAAAACAATTACATTGACAATCATGTTACGTTATTTTCAAAATATTTCCTTTTCTTTTTCAATGCTTCTTTAACACACTGCTTCTCCGCTGCGAAGCGCGGGTATTTTGCTAGTATACTAATAAAAGGCAAAGCCCTGACTGACTGACTGACTCACTCATCACTAATTCTCCAACTTCCCGTGTAGGTAGAAGGCTGAAATTTGGCAGGCTCATTCCTTACAGCTTACTTACAAAAGTTGGGCAGGTTTCATTTCGAAATTCTATGCGTAATGGTCATAACTGGAACTATTTTTCTCCATATAATATAATGGAGTTGAGCTCGATGGCCGTGGGGGGGCAGAGTTTTGTGTGACATCATCACGCCTCCCATGTAATCACGTGAACTGACTTAACGCAATACGTAGAAAACAAGGAAGAGCCCCAAAAAGTGCTGAAGAAAACATGCATTATATAATTGAGAAGGCAGCGAAACAATAAGAAGCGACCGAGTCACACATACAACAATATTCATGAGTACAGCTACTTCGGAAACAAAGCACGGTGTAAACCTAAAGTTTAAATTAAGTTCATAGACAGGCTGCCGCTGGCGTTTGTCATGCCCACGGCTAATGCGGAATACAAGTTTAATGAAAGGACGCAGGATGTAAACGAGAGTTTTGATCACTTTGTAACTAAGTTAAAATTACTGGTGAAGTGCTGTGCTTATGCAAATTCCGAGAGACTGTCTTTGTGGGGGGATTGACAGTTAAGGCGGGTGGGAGAGTCACGTCATCATCTCCCCTCCCATTCACCTCATTTCGCTGTGAGCTGAGCTCGACAGCTAACGCAGTCTTCAGGAACCAACTTTGTGACACAGCCACCAAATACTCACAGAAAAATCCACAAGTTAATACACACGCTGTCTCTACAGTTTCTCCACACTCTGAATCCTCCAGGCACTACTTACAAAAGGTTACATTGACAATCATGTTACGTTATTTTTAAAATGTTTCCTTTTCTTAGCACAAGTACAGCTGAGAAGCTTCGATGCATGTGCTCCATAACGCATTAAAAAATCACGCATTTAATCACACTTTGCATTTCAAGCAAAGGGGAACTTCTGGCAATGCATGATTTCCTGGTACACCGATTACATTGATGTACACATCAGAGCTACAAAAATGTAACAGTCGGAAGAAAGCGCGTTGCTACGACTGATTGGAGGAAAATTTCATTTCAATGTGAATTTCCCCTTGGGATTAATAAAGTATCTATCTATCTATCTATCTATCTATCTATCTATCTATCTATCTATCTATCTATCTATCTATCTATCTATCTATCTATCTAAAAGACTACCCGACGGAAGCCTTGATAAAAGCGTGGTTTTATGCACATATATATGTATATATATATATGTGGACGTATATGTATATATACTGTATATATGTGTGTATATGTATATATATGTTTATGTGTGTGTGTATATATATGTATATATATATATATGACAGCAACACTCATGACAATGTCAATCATGTTACGTTATTATTAAAATGTTTCCTTTTCTTTTTCATTACTTCTTTAACACACTACTTCTCCGCTGGTATTTTACCATATTGGTATTTTACCATATATAGTATATATATATATATATATATATATATATATATATATATATATATATATATATATATATATATATATATATATGAATGACCTCCAAAGAGCGCTGAGACTTTTGATCACGTGAACGTGTCTGCATAAAGTGGTGTCTCCTGCCCTACAAAACTCGAGCAGCAGGCGCGCGCGCATAGCTGTGCTGGCCTTTGAGACGCTGACTGCTTCTGCCTTAAGTCAAAGTGAGCACTTTTCATTTTTTTCCTCCTCCCCCTAAGCTATAGCCCAGACAAGTGCAAACACGGGATCCCTTTTCTACACCGCGGCAAAATAATATTAAGGTGCTTCGCAATTTCTTTTGCACGTATACGATTATGAGGTCGTCAGCTCGGATTATGAAGACACGCACAGGAGTGGAGGACCGACAGTGCCATCACAGCCGATTAATGGCTGCGACGTCTCTCCAGTCTACACAAGATCCACTGCGACTGTCCCCAAAAGGCGCTCATATCGTCAGCGAAGACGTCTCTCTACACTATATAAAAGAAAAAGGCAACTTTCCTTTCTTTACACCTTTTCTTCTTTTATTCCAAACCAATGCCTTTCTCTCTTAACACTGCAGAGGACACAAAACTAATTTTCTTTAATTGCTGGTAATGCCAGTAAGGCACATTACCAAAGGCAGAAATTTGGACGTTCACATAGAAAATGTAATTTCTATACCACAGCCGTCGTGTAGCGCCTTTCAAAAGGGATCTCTCGGCTGTGAAGCGTGGGTACGCGTATTTTGCTATATATATATATATATATATATATATATATATATATATATATATATATATATATATATATATATATATATATACCAGCAACATTCATATCAATGACAAAACAATTACATTGTCAAACATGTTACATTATTATTAAAATGTTTCCTTTTCTTTCTCATTATTTCTTTAACACTCTACTTCTCTGCCTCGAAGCGCGGGTATTTTGCTACTATAGATATATATAGATAACAGTGACAAAACAATTACATTTATTACATTGACAGTCATATTACGTTATTTTCAAAATGTTTCCTTTTCTTTTTCATTACTTCTTTAACACACTACTTCTCCGCTGCAAAGCACGGGTATTTTGCTATATACGTATATATATTGTGGACGCTGGCCCGAACACAGACAGGCAGACATGTTGTTCATCACCCAACACACTGTTTATTTACAAATATTTACAAACTTCGTGCACTCACAACCCCAGTGCCTCTTGCACCGATTCCCCCAAGTCCAGGTATCACAGTCTCTGTGCCTCTCTCTCCTGACCGCCTCCAGTCCTCACTCTAGCTCCGTCCTCTTCCACCCGACATCCGCCAATGACTGGAGGGAGGCGGCCCCTTATATACAGCTCCCGGATGAGCACCAGGTGTTCCCGGCATTCCTCCCTTGGCCATGCCCCAGCGTGGCGGAAGTGCCGGCTGTCCTCTCCCAAAGTCTTCCCCCCAGCACTTCCTGGTGTGGCGGAAGTGCTGGGCTCTCGGGATATTTAGGCACTGGGGCGCTGCCTGGTGATGGCCACGGGCCCCTACAGGGCTGGGCTTCCAAGCCCTGTACCCGAGGCCCCCAGCATAACCAGGATGGACGCCCCCTCTCGGTCTGGAGGAGGCACAAGCCCTCCTCCGGTCCTCCTGGGTGTCCCGGCCGGGGACCACAATATATATACTAGCAGAATACCCGCGCTTCGCAGCGGAGAAGTAGTGTGTTAAAGAAGTTATGAAAAAGAAAAGGAAAAATTTTAAAAATAACGTAACATGATTGTTAATGTAACTGTTTTGTCATTGATATGAGTGTTGTTCTCATATCTATATGTATATAAAAGACACACACACATATACTATGGGGTGCCAAACAGGCAAATAAATTGATTTTGTGAATATATAAAGTCGGCGTCAGAATATATAAAGTCAAACCTTGAATATATAAAGTAATTCCCGAATATATAAAGTCAAAACTTGAATATATAAAGTCAGCGTCGGTATACATAAAGTCAAAACTTTTTTCTGAATATATAAAGTCAAAAGTTGAATATATAAAGTCATCGCTGGAATATATAAAGTCAAAAAATGAATATATAAAGACAGCGTCAGAATTTATAAAGTCATTCCTGATTATATAAAGTCAACATCGGAGTATATAAACTCATTCCTGAATATATAAAGTCAAAGTCAAAATCTATTGATTGAAACGACTCTGAACTGAACTAAGTAAACAAAAATTCAGAAAAATACATTAAAAAAACACTGTTCGGTTAATGTTTTGAAAATGATGCATGTGCCCTGCCCAGGATTGGTTCCTGCCTTGCGCCCAGTGTTGGCTGGGATTGGCTCCAGCAGACCCCCGTGACCATGTGCTCGGATTCAACGGGTTGGGAAATGGATGGATATTCCAGCGCTGACTTTGTATATTGAAGTTTTGACTTTATATATTCCAGCGCTTACTTTATATATTGAAGTTTTGACTTTATATATTCCAGCGCTTACTTTATATATTCCGACGCTGACTTTATATATTCAAGTTTTGACTTTATTTATTCCGACAGTGACTTTATATAATCAAGTTTTGACTTTATATATTTGCGAATGACTTTATATATACAAGTTTTGACTTTATATAGTTAAATTTAGTCATCATTGTATAACTTTTTCTTTACCATAGAAAGACTAAATTCAGCTTCCATTCCTAACAAAGATATTTCTGGCCACTAAATAGAACCTACTTATATCCAAATTCGAGCTATTGAGCTGTCGCCTGCCTGGCAGAATAATTCACCCTCGCTTCACTCTTACTTTTTTACCGTTCATTTAATCATGGCTAGTGGCGAAAAAATTATAAAATGGAAGGAGGATTACACTGAGTATGGCTTTACCAAAACAATTATTGATGACGAATCAATTATTCATAAAGCTTCAATTGGTGATCTGTTTTTCTGTGTTAACCTCATATTTTTTTATACTTCTTCTCAAACCAAGGGTGTGTGAGGGTAAAATGAATCGGGAAGCGCTGATCAATGTAATCGGTGTACCATGAAATCATGCATTGACAGAAGTTCCCCTTTGCTTGTATTGCAAAGTGTGATTAAATGCGTAATTTTTTAACGTGTTATGGAGCACATGCATCAAAGCTTCTCAGCTGTGCTTGTGCTAAGAAAAGGAAAGGAAACATTTTAAATATAACGTAACACGATTGTCAATGTAACCTTTTGTAAGTAGTGCCTGGAGGATTCAGTGTGGAGAAACTGTAGAGACAGCATGTGTATTAACTTGTGGATTTTTCTGTGAGTATTTGGTGGCAGCGTCACAAAGTCGCTTCCGTAACACTGCGTGCGTTAGCTGCGGAGCTCAGCTCAGTGCAAAATGAGGTTAATGGGAGGGGAGATGATGACGTGACTCTCCCATCCGCCTTAACTGTCAATCCCCCACAAACACAGTCTCTCGGAATTTGCATAAGTTCAGCCCTTCACGTGCAATTTTAACTTAGTTACAAAGTGGTCAAAACTCTCGTTTATATCCTCTCATTAAACTTGTATCCCGCATTAGCAATGGGCATGACAAACGCCAGCGGCAGCCTGTCTATGAACTTAATTTAAACTTTAGGTTTACACCTTGCTTTGTTTCTGAAGTAGCAGCACTCATGAATATGGTTGTATATGTCATTCGCTCGCTTCTTATTGTTTCGCTGCCTTCTCAATTGTATAATGCATGTTTTCTACAGCACTTTTTGGAGCTCTTCCTGGTTTTCTATGCACTGCATTGACAGTCAGTTCACGTGATTACGTGGGAGGCGTGATGATGTCACACGAAACTCCGCCCACCCAACGGCTTTCGAGCTTAACTCCATTACAGTAAATGGAGAAAAATAGCTTCCAGTTATGACCATTACGCGTAGAATTTCTAAATGAAACCTGCCCAACTTTTGTAAGGAAGCTGTAAGGAATGAACCTGCCAAATTTCAGCCTTCTACCTACACGGGAACTTGGAGAATTAGTGATGAGTCAGTGAGTGAGTCAGTCTGTCAGTCAGTCGGTCAGTGAGGGCTTTGCCTTTTATTAGTATATAGCAGAATACCCGCGCTTCGCAGTGGAGAAGTAGTGTGTTAAAGAAGTTATGAAAAAGAAAAGCAAACATTTTAAAAATAACGTAAGATGATTGTTAATGTAATTGTTTTGTCATTGATATGAGTGTTGTTGTCATATCTATCTATTTATATATATATATATATATAGCAAAATAGCTGCGATTGGCAGCGGAGAAGTAAAAAGAAAAGGAAACATTTTAATAATAACGTAACATGATTGACAATGTAATTGTTTTGTAATTGTCATGAGTGTTGCTGGCATATATATATATATATATATATATATATATATATATATATATATATATATATACACATCTATACACATATATATATACAGTTATATATATATACACATATACACACATACATATATATACATATACATATATATACACATACTGTATATATACACACACATATATATACATACTGTATATACAACATATACATATCTACATATATACTGTATATACACATATATATACAAATCTACATATATATATCTACATATATATATATTAGGTGGGACTCGATTAAAAAATTAATCCAATTAATTAGAGGCTGTGTAAGAATTAATCTTGATTAATCGTATGTAATCGACACGTAAATTTGCCCCAAATCGCAAATGTTTTTTTTTATTTAAAACGGTTTTAGTGGGCGACAGAATCAAATAATAGACATGGACATGAATATTGTAAACTGAAGCTGTTTTAATTTCTGAAAAAAGCTTTAAACTGCATTTGAATTCAAAACAGAAACAAAAATATCATCCCTGGTTAAAATTGGGCAGACTTAAAAATAAAGTGGTAGTTTAAGTACTTTAAGTACATTTTCAGAATAGTATTGTCTTTAAATAATAATAACCAAAATTTCACCATAAAGTGCAGTTTTTCTTCTTAAAAAATAAGTCAGAAACATAAAAGGTAATTTGACCAGCTTACTCTTTAAACTCTGAGTAACATTAGCCAAAATTATTTTGTACATTAGGCTAAAACAGTGTGATCATTGAACATTTTGTAATTAGATGTATTTAGAATTACTAACGGTCACGGAAGTCCAATGATCCCCAGTAAGAGCCACAAAGTCCGCTTTCTGTAATGCATCTAATTTTGCTTGCTTTTCAGTGTGCACAAAACCATGCTTTTATCAAGGCTTCGCTCGGGTAGTCGAAATGATCAGTCGTAGGAACGCGCTTTATTCCGACTCTAACATTTTTGTAGCTGTGATGTGTGCATCAGTGTAATGGATGTACCAGGAAATCATGCATTGACAAAAGTTCCCGCTTGCTTGGAATTGAAAGTGTGATTAAATGCGTTATTTTTTAACGCGTTATGGAGTACATGCATCGAAGCTTCTCAACTGTGCTTGTGCTAAGAAAGGGAAAATTTTAAAAATAACGTAACATGATTCTGCGTTAACCTAATATTTTTCATACGTCCCAAACCAAGGAGATGGGAAGGTAAAATGAATCGGTAGCGCGTACATAGTCAGTACATCCCTCTCGAATCAACCTCGAATGTCGGCGTTAGAGGCTTAAGACTCTACAATTGCGCCACCGCTTGTCTATGCTAAAGTATGTATTGTAGATCGGGCTATAGATATACATTTATATATATACCCGTATCGCAGTGGAGAAGTAGAAGTTATGAAAAGAAAAGGGAACATTTTAAAAATAACGTAACATGATTGTCAATATACAGTAATTGTTTTGTGAGTGTTATTGAATGTTGCTGTCATCAAGGATTTGATTATCATTATTTCTTTCAATCAGGCTCGTATTTGTACGATGTGTTCAAGTTACATTCCGTGTTTGTCAATCGTTGTAAAGATAAGAGGTTTCATTCATCGATTAGTTCCTTACTGCATCAATAAACAGCTCGTCTTCCTTTTATCTGTGATGTGACAAACTGCATGCACGGGTTTTTTTTTTACGCTGTCTTCCTTTAGCGGACATTGACTTTTTCCACCGTGTGCTTTGTTTCCACAGTAGCTGCATTTATGAATATGCTTATCAGACGCTTCATATTTTTGCTGCCTTTTCAATTGTGTAATTCGGTTTTGTTCAGCTCTTTGGAACTGTTGCTTTTATCTGTGCACTGCATCAGTTCACGTGAGCCACTCGGTGTACTTGCATCGAAGGTTCCCAGCTGTGCTGGTGCCATCTCGTGCTATGTCCATAGCTTTATTTAATGTTACCTTAGTCCTGGCACTTAAAACTTTCTCTGGCAGTTTCGCTGAGTTTGTGTCAAACACCACCCTGACCATCTCATCTTCCTCTCCATAAGCACAGTCCTTCACCCGTGAATATTTACCCGTGGCAGTTTGCTATTGGATTGCCGCTGACGGATGGCCTTATATGGGCAGGCACTAAATTACAAACGCCAGCGCAGCCTGTCTATGAACTTAATTTAAAGTGTAGGTTTACATCGTGCTTTGTTTCCGAAGTAGCAGAACTCGCTTCTTATTGTTTCGCTGCCTTCTCAATTATATAATGCATGTTTTCTTGAGCGCTTTTTTGAGGTCTTCCTGGTTTTCTATGTACTGCGTGATTACGTGGGTGGCGTGATGATGTCACACGAAACTCCGCCCCCACGGCGTTGAAGCTCATCTCCATTACAGTAAATGGAGAAAACTGCTTCCAGTTATGACCATTACGCGTAGAATTTCGATATAAAACCTGTCCAACTTTTGTAAGGAAGCTGTAAGGAATCAACCTGCCAAATTTCAGCCTTCCACCCACACGGGAAGTTGGAGAATTAGTGATGAGTCAGTGAGTGAGTGAGTGAGTGAGTGAGTCAGTGAGTGAGTGAGTGAGTGAGTGAGGGCTTTGCCTTTTATTAGTATAGATATAGATATATATACTGAGAATCTCCACAACATAGAACCTCACACCAAACAGAAACGAACTTGTGGGCAAAAAAAGATGCCAGGCGTCCAGCTCTAAAATGACATATAAGCAAAGACAACTGAATGATTTGATTTGTTATTGCACGTAAGAGCGGAGTCAACGTTTTAACAAACAGCGTATTGCACTGATACGAAATAGCTGTGTGTGTATATATGTAGATATGTATGTATATGTATATATATGTTTATATATGTGTGTGTGTATGTATGTATATATATATATATGTATTTGTGTGTATATATGTGTGTGTATATATGTAGATATATATGTATGTATATATGTGTATATGTATAGATATGTATATATATATATATGTGTGTGTGTAATATATATATATATATATATATATATATATATATATATATATATATATGACAACAACACTCATCACTCACAACAGTGACAAAACAATTACATTGACAATCAGGTTACGTTATTTTCAAAATGTTTCCTTTTCTTTTCATTGCTTCTTTAACACACTACTTCTCCGCTGCGAAGCGCGGGTATTTTGCTAGTATATAATATAATGTATGTGTTTGTGTGTATGTACAGTATATTTATCTGTATATATGTATATATATATATGTGTCTGTATATATATTTATATATATGTAGATGTGTATATGTATATATCTATAGATATGTGTATGTGTGGATATGTGTATATGTAGATATGTTTATATGTACATATGTCTATGTATAAATGTTTATATGTGTGTGTGTGTGTATATATATATATGACAGCAACACTCAACAATTCAACAATTACATTAACTATCATGTTACGTTATTTTTAAAATTTTTCCTTTTCTTTTTCATAATTTCTTTAACACACTAATTCTCGGTATTCTGCTAGTATATATATATATATATATATATATATATATATATATATATATATATATATATATATATATATATATATATATATATATATATATAATATTTAAAATGCAAAGTTTCACTGAGTTGCTTATCACCAAAAACATTTCCCAATTGAGTTAAAAATTTGATTGTATATCACCTGGGTCCTACTTGCATGGATTTAGCATGTTCTTCCCATGTCTGCGTGGCTTTCCTACGGGCACTCTGGTTTTCTCCCACAGTCCAAAGACATGCAGGTTAGGTGCATTGCCGATTCTAAATTGTCCTTAGTGTGTGCTTGGTGTGTGTGTGTGTGTGTGAGAGAGAGTCCTGCAGTGGGCTGGCGCCCTGCCCAGGGTTTGTTTCCTGTCTTGCGCCCTTTGACTCTGTAGGATATAGCGGGTTGGATAATGGATGGATGGATTGTATATCTCGGGTAGTAGGTATCTACTAAGAAAAGACTAAATAACCCAAAATCTAAAAAACTTTGACTGATTTGATTGAAATTTTGTGATGTCAGAGAAGGAAGAAAACAAGCTGATTCAGTTTTTTGTTTGTTTATAGTACTGTAGAGAGGCTATACTAACACACTGTCCTTTTGCAGCTGAGCACTGAGAAGGAATCACAAAGAGAAATGGGGCTTGCCAATTAGTGGAAATAAAGGCCGCTAGCAGAAGCAAAATGGAAAGAAGAAAGTTTGGCGAAGATCAAAGAATACGTGATTATCAAGCATTATAAAGTTCGAGTGTATGCCAGGCAGTGTGGATATAAACGTAGTTGTTGCTTCACCACAGTCAAAATTAGGGGGAGAGAGATGTAGAGGATGAAATGGCACATGCAGTACTCATTCTTTTGTCAGCTTCTGCTTTCTGCTCGTGATGCAGTTTAAAATGCATACAAATTTGAGCATGCCTGGGGCGTTTGTCTGCCATGGGTTGCTGAGTGAGCATTATATACAAGGACTTTAAAGAACGGCGGGGCGGGATTCTACCTTGGTAATAAAATATATGCAATATTTGTGAGAACTGGGGTGTCCTGGGTACAACACAAGCAAGGAGTGACGTTATGCATTGGTCTGTTTTATCATCTGTGCATCTCAGAAAAAGGGTATCCCACTGACATAATATAGACTGCAGAGGTCATTGTACATAGTTCCCAGTATTATTTTACTACTTAAAACATTTAGTTCATTGCAGGGGGCACATAAATGTGCCACCTGTCAATAATGTATGTAATAAGATGAAGTAATATACTATTTAGTAATATAACTATACTTTCTGGCTGTGGCATTCAGGATAAAGCCATACTAAAATTTAAAAACTAAAATGAATTTTAACACTACAGTATTTCTACTACCGACTAATTACGTGTTTGAATTCAAAAGAATAATTTTTTAAAAAATAGTTTTTTCCAAGGACCATCCACAAAGGCAAAGTCACTTTGAAAAGTAAGATTTGATCTATGGCAGGAAGGTTTATAGCATTATTTGTAGCATGTTTAATGGAAAGGAGCTCCAGCAAAGTAATATTATTAAACCCTGGTTTACCCCCCGGGTTGAATTGAAGAGTCGCATAATGTGGGGGAGGAACGATCTCCTCATTCTGTCAGTGGAGGAGGACAATGACAGCAATCTGTCGCTGAAGCTGCTCCTGTGTCTGGAGATGATCCTGTTCAGTGGATGCAGTGGATTTTCCATTATTGACAGGAGCTTGTTTAGCGCCCGTCGCTCTGCCACTGATGTCAAACTGTCCAGCTCTGTGCCTACAATAGAGCCTGCCTTCCTCACCAGTTTGTCCAGGCATGAAGCATCCCTCTTCTTTATGCTGCCTCCCCAGCACACCACCGCATAGAAGAGGGCGCTCGCCACAACCGCCTGATAGAACATCTGCAGCATCTTATTGCAGATGTTGAAAGACGCCAGCCTTCTAAGGAAGTCGGTTTCTTACACAGCGCATCAGTATTGGCGGTCCAATCCAATTTATCATACAGCTGCACTCCCAGGTATTTATAGGTCTGCACCCTCTGCACACAGTCACCTCTGATGATCATGGTGTCCATGAGGGTCCTGGTCCTCCTAAAATCCACCACCAGCTTCTTGGTTTTGCTGGTGTTTAGTTGTAGGTGGTTTGAGTCGCACCATTTAACAAAGTCTTTGATTAGTTTCCTATACTCCTCCTCCTGCCCACTCCTGATGCAGCCCACGATAGCAGTGTTGTCTGCAAACTTTTGCACGTGGCAGGACTCCGAGTTGTATTGGAAGTCCGATGTATATAGGCTGAATAGGACCGGAAAAAGTACAGTTCCCTGCGGTGCTACTGTGTTGCTAACTACAGTGTCAGACCTGCAGTTCCCGAGACGCACATACTGAGGTCTGTCCATGATCCATGCTACCAGGTATGAATCTACTCCATCTCTGTCAGCTTGTCCCTGTGGAGTAGAGGTTTGATGGTGTTGAAGGCACTAGAGAAGTCCAGAAACATAATTCTTACAGCACCACTGCCTCTGTCCAAGTGGGAGAGGGATCAGTGTAGCATGTAGATGATGGCATCCTCCGCTCCCACCTTCTCCTGGTATGCGAACTGCAAAAGGTTGAGGGCATGGCGGACTTGTGGCCTCAGGTGGTGAAGCAGCAGCCGCTCCATGGTCTTCATCACATGTGACGTCACAGCAACAGGCCGGAAGTCGTTCAGCTCACTAGGACGTGGTACCTTTGGGACTGGGGTGATGCAAGATGTTTTGCAAAGCCTCGGGACTCTCCCCTGTTTCAGGCTCAGGTTGAAGATGTGCTGTAGATCAGGCATGTCAAACACGCGGAAATCTGTGTGGCCCGCATGACAGATCCTAGTTAGCACTGAACTTGTACAAAATGATTACTATCGTTTGTGTTTGAATCATTCTGCATCTTCTGTGTTACTTATTGACTTTTGTCACTTCTACCTTCTGACAAAAGCGCATTTCCCATGCCATTACGGTACAAGAAACGTCATCTGCTAGTATAGTCACAAGCCTTGACCAAAGTTAATGAGCCGCAACATCACAACTGAAGTGCTAGGTTGCAGCAGCAGGCAGCAGGGGCGGCTTTAGGCATGTGCAAACTGTGCACCTGCACAGGGCTGCCAAGGCAATATATATTGCATATAAAACAGAAAAAGAAAATAACCACACAGCTGACTGCAAAGTGGCCGAAAAACATTGTGTTTCTTGTTAATTAGTACGCTGTATTTATTAATGTCGCTAGAACTTGAGCAGTAAGATATATGTAGTATTATAACGTTCTGCCGTAATGAGAATATCATGGGCCGCCACTTGGTTTTCAAGTTACAGACACGCACATATAGAAGCATGTCATGAGCACGAGGTGGCTATGCAGTGTTTGCAACGGACGTGGCCATCCTTCGTGCATAACATACCATATTGACATTAGTGGACAAAGGGGCCACCGATTCTTTCTCTGCCCAAGGCCGCCACATGCCTAGAGCCGCCCCTGCTAGGCTACACTACTGGCTGGGCTGCAGAGACTGCCCACTGGGCAGAACTGACCATCACGAGTAGTAATAGCCCGCATTTTTAAAAATTTTTTTTGCTCTAGTTTTATGTAATTTTGTGCTAATATTGTAATGAACAGTTAGTGCAGGCTACAGCTCAAGATCTGAAGTGGACGTGAGAAGTTGGTGAGTTGTTTATTAACATATTTTTGTGATTTTGAGTTTGTAAAATTAGTGTTGGTCATGGGGCTTTTTGCGTATCGGCTTATTTTACAATATAAACTTAGAAAAGTAAAATTTGATTTTTGGAGGATTTGTTTTCCAACTTGAATTACTGAGCAATGAATTCAGTGAGCGTTTTCGTTATTTCAGTTCGCAGGAACAGGACTTTGCGCTGTACTCTTACAACGTTGAGAATGCGCCTGAGAATATCCAAATGGAATTGATTGAACTGCAGTCAGATTCTATTCTGAAGGCAAAATATAATGAAGTTGGTGTGCCAGACTTGTATGCTTACCTGCCACCCTCATAAGTGCAGACCTGTAAGTTGGCATCGACAGTACTGTGTTTTCGTTAATGAAAGCTACCAAAACCCCACATCGCTCAAGACTTACTGTCGAGCACCTTTCATCCCTCATAAAAGTTGCATCTGCACAAGATTTCAAGCCTGATATTGACAAACTGGTTACTAACAAGAGATGCCAAGTTTCGGGACAAAAGAAATAGATCTCACACTGTAAGACTCCTATATAAGCAATGAATATAATATAATAATATAAGGACCTAGCTAAGAGGATATGACTCTAATTGTACGATGTTGTATGGAGATTGTATGGAAATAAATAGCTTTTCTTTAAACTTTAACTGTTACATTTTTTAAAGTTTTCAGTATTGGAAAGAAAGCTACAGTAACTTTGTATAATAGTATAATAGTATTTGTTACAGTGCGGTCCGCTGATGCACGTATGGCAGTTGAAGCGGCCTGCTGTAGAAGACTCCCCAGCTCCAATGCACAGGCCTTCAGCAGTCGTGGCGATACTCCATCTGGACCTGCTGCTTTACTGGCACAAAGTCTCCTCAGCTCTCTGCTTACCTGGGCTGCTGTAATTGTGGGTGGGGATGTCTCTTCTATGCTGGTATCAGCAGAAGAATGGGTGGAGGGTGCAGTACTCTGAGGTGAGAGCGGTTAGGGTGGTCAATCCTGTTGAAGAAGTTGTTCATCTAGTTTGTTCTCTCCATGGCTCTCTCAGTGGTGGCACCCCGCTTCGAGCTGCAGCCAGTGATGATCTTCATCCTGTACCACACTTCCTTCATGCTGTTATTCTGGAATTTGTGCTCCAGCTTTCTCCTGTACTGCTCCTTCTCCGCCCTGAGCTGGACTCGGAGTTCATTCTGCACGCGCTTGAGCACATGCTTATCACCGCCTTTAAAAGCTGCCTCAGGGGACCACTTCCTTAATGAGTGTGTGGTTGTAAGTAGCGCCTTCACTCTTGGTTTGTAGGCAGGCTGAAGCAGAACCAGATTATGATCTGCCTTCCCAAGCGCAGGCAGCAGGGTGGCGCTGTATGCATCTTTAACGTTTGTTAGTCCTATTTCCCCGGCTGTTACAATCCACATACTGGGAGAAGGCAGGTAATGTTTTGTCCAGTGTCACATGGTTAAAGTCTCCAGCAATTAGCACAAGCGCCTCGGGGTGCTGCGTTTGTAACTTAGCAACAGCAGAATGGATGACGTCGCCCGCTATCTCTGCGTTCCCCCGAGGAGGGATGCAAACAATAACAACAATGACATATCCAAACTCTCTGGGCAAGTAATAGGGGTGCAAACATACAGCCAACAGTTTGATGTCCCTGCAGCAAGCGGAGATTTTAACGTTTACATGTCCTGAGTTTCACCACTTTGTATTGACATAGAGAGTGACACCCCCTCCTTTTTGCCTCCCACAGGTATTTGCGTCTCTGTCCACTCTAACTGTGCTAAACCCGGGTAGCTCCACGTTAGCATCTGGGATGGTAGTTGTAAGCCACATTTCACTAAAAACACAGCAAGCTGCATTCTCTGTAGGTTCTGACATTTTTCACCAGCACAGCCAGTTTATCGATCTTATTTTGTAGTGAGTTCACATTTCCCAGGATCACAGAAGGCACCGAAGGTTTGTAGCACCACTTTCTCGCAAGCCGCTTGGCTTTTATCTTAGCGCTGGCTCTGCTGCACCGATACAGTCTTCTTACCTCGTCAGGTAAATGGGGCACCACACCGGCACGGGCATTTCTTCTCAGCGCCGGAAGTTGACTACTTGAATAGGTGAGTCTCGGCGTGTAAAAATCCATGTCAAGTAGTAAAAGTAGTAAATATATATATAATAGTGTGTGTGTATAGTGAAAGCGAAGGAGCAAGACAGTCCTGGGTTTAAACAAAGGGTGTTTTATTACACAAATACCCTATTTAAACAAGTACGAAACACAAGTCATCTCTCTTTCCTCTGTCTATCACCACTGCAATCCTTTCTTCCAGTCGAGTGTGGCCTTCTTTCCTCCCATCTCCAAATTTCCTGGACAAGGAATGTGTGGTCTTTTTTATCAAGGGCCTGGGAGTACTTCCAGCACCAGGGCTTTGCCCGTTGGAACCACTTCCAGGTCGTACAGAAGTACAAAATAGTTGTGAGTGTAACTCACTGTAGCACCCTCTTGCAGCACCCAAGTATCCTAGCAGGGCTGCATTACTGGACTACAATTCCCAGCATTCCCTGCTGGTGTCCAAATGGATTAAACAGCCCCCAGAAACAGCCTTTTCCTATCCTTCTCTGTAATCCCAGCCAGGAAAGATACTGTAAGCATAAGTAAGTATATACCATTTCCTACCTTTCCAACACAGTACAAGTAAAGCAATTAGCAGTTTCTTTTCTTCTTCACTCTTACTCTGTCTGTCTTTCTGCCTCCACTCCTTCTCCAGCAAGCCTTGTCCTTTTCCTCCCTATTGTGACCCTGGAGCACTGGTAGCAGGCTTTTTATCCTGAACCCAGGAGTACTTCCGGTGGCCCATTAGCGTGGTCTGGAAGCACTTCCAGGTGAGGAAGAAATCTGACAAAGTAGGGTTCCACAGTCCCTGTAGCACACCTTGGTGGGACTTGCAGAACTCAGCAGGGCTGTACTGAATTCCATCTCCCATGAAGCTCTTTGGGAATCTGAGGCACTGCTACAACCCTGGGGGGCTGCCATCTAGTGCTCCTGGGGATAATGCCCTGTGCATGTTCTCGCAACTGAAAGGGTGTGGTAGATGTTTGCCAAAAGGTCAACCAACCACAAGCTCTATGGATGTAATACTTTGATTTTCACCATGTCAAGTAAGTAAACTAGCCTCGATGATGCAATGTCTGAGGCTTTTTGACGCCTAAGGTTCGATCCCTGCAAGAGAATTTAGGGCGAAACGTGTCATGTACTCTTTCTATTATTTGAGAGGCATTTTTGGCATATAGGTGTGTGTATATATGTATATGTATAGATATGTATATGTATGTATATAAACAGTGTGGTGCTGAGGTGTCACCTGCTACTATCAGACCCCAATCCAGGTGGTGCGGTAAGCGTGGCAATGCATTACCAGCACTTGCTCCCATCCATCATTCATATAGATATAGAGATATAATAATAAAAAAATAAGGTGTATAATTAGACCAAGGGATAAAACCAGACCCTCCACCAGGGGCACCTGTAATAAAAATTTACTTCAAATCAAAACAAAAAATATATCACCAGTTCAGAAAGAAGCATGCAGTTTTAAATGTTGCTTATTGAACATTCGCTCTCTTGTCAGTAAAACTGTTTTGGTAAATGATATATTAATTACAAAATCTGATCTGTGTCTTCTCACTGAAACCTGGCTTAATAAATGTGACACTGTTCCCCTAGCTGAGGAATCACCAGATGGATACTCGTTCCTTCATAAGTCTAGAGATTTTGGTCGAGGAGGAGGCCTTGGAATAATCCATTGTAACAAAATGCAAAAGTCTAAAAATGTAGGCGACTTTGCATCCCTTGAAGCATTCATTTTAAATATTAAAACAGATTCCAACATAATTATAGTGCTAGTCTACAGACCACCAGGGCCATATTCATTATTCATTACTGAATTTAGCAACCTTTTATCTGATCTGGCTATAAATTATGATCATGTAGTACTGATGGGGGATTTTAATGTACACATTGATGTGGAAACTGACACTTTTACCAAATGTTTTACTTATTTGTTAATTTCAGTAGGATTTTGTCAGATTGTCAAAGGTCCAACTCATAATCATAACCACACATTAGATTTAATTATAACTTACAAAGTTGAAATTCAAAATTTAAATATTGCTCCATTAAATGAAGTTATTTCCGATCACTACTTAATTACATTTGATTTAGTCCTGCCTTTACCAATGCACTCACAGATTAAAACAATGACAGTGCAACATGTAGATTGTAATTCTGCTTCAAAATTATAGATACTTTGAGTAAGTTGAGTGTAATTGTGGAAAACCATTTAGATCAGTTAACATCAAATGTAAACATGGAAAACAATTTAGATCAGCTAACATCACATTATAATGTGACCTTGAGAGATGCTCTGGACACAGTGGTTCCCCTTAAAACAAAAATAATCCAAAGCACATAGAAACTCTTCCTGGTTTAATGAAAACACTCGAGCTCTTAAATTAGAGTGTCGAAAACTGGAGTGCAGATGGAGAACAACAAAGCTACATGTCTTTCAAATTGCATGGACAGAGAGTGTTAAAAAATAGAAAAAAGCTCTCTTTAAAGCTTGCCCAGAATACTATTCTACAAAAACAGTGTGGAGACCAGCCTTGACACAGACAGGCAGACACTGATGGTTTAAACACCACACACGCTTTATTCATATTTACAGTATTTACAAGTATCCCGCACACAACCCAATGCCCCAGCACCACACACCCTTAATCCGGGCCTGTCTACTGTCCAGCCTTCCTTCACTGCCTCCACTCCTCTCCTCCGAGCTCTGTCCTCTTCCACCCGACTCCAGCTACTGAATGGAGGGAGGCGGCCCCTTTTAAGTTGAACTGGCCATGCTCCAGGTTCCTCCTGATGAGCTTCCTGCGGCAATTCTGCCACACCAGGATGTCCGGGTATCCCTGGTAATCCTTCCGCCAACATCTCCAGATGTGGCAGAAGTGCTGACATCCAGGTGGGATGAGGTGTTTGGGAGCCTCCTGGCGGTGACCACAGGCCATGGGCCACCTGCCAAGCTGTTTTGCCTGCCCAAGGTAAAGTCATCCCTGATGGAGGATTGCAGGAATCATGTAGTAGAGGGGTCCTTTCATCAAATTGGCTGGCCCAGCGCTGTTTCAACTGTCAAGAGGCAGGGCCTGTTAAAGCCCATTGCTGTACTTCTTGTGTGATTTTGGGCTATACAAAAATAAATTGTATTGTATTATTGTATATAAAGCGATCTCTCTCTCTCTCTCTCCTTCTCTGTATATACTGTATAGATATACTGTAGCTATAGATATATAGAGATAGATGATAGATATGGTATATATTAGAATACAGAAAAGTACTCGGTTATACACTACTTCTGATACAACCGATTTAATCGAAGCACTACCACCAAAGCCTGTCAGGTAACACATCTAGTATGTTCATAACTATTCTTTGTTTTTATTTTAAAAAAAAGTTTTGTTTTTTCTATTTAATACAAAAATAATAAAGTTATAAATAGATATAACAAAACAAGATAATCTATTGAAAAATTTATTTTAAAAATCAGTAGACAGACTCCAATTAGATGGGAAATGTAACAAATAGTTTTTTAGGCAATCTGGCGGAGAAAAACGATTTGTTTTCAAAAATATTTTTATGACATGACAAACAATGGATTTCACACCAAAAATATATTTTACAGTATTTCTCAGGCACCAGAAAGTCTAGATTTCTTAAAATAAATGTCAATTTTATTTCAATCCTTAAGTAATTTTTAAATTGTTATTGCTCTGTTCCATTGCAAATGAATGATTTATGAATTTTGCCATTAATGTAGTTGACCTTACAGTACACAACATTGTATTTGTAATGCTTTTCATCTCTGAAAGGAAATTGTGGTTTGATTTGTGCCAATCTTAAATTATGGAATGACATGTTACATATATATGATGATAAGCAATTATAAATTCCAAGTAGGAAGTTTGATATACCTTAGTTTCCGTCTTCCTCTTCCTCACATACACATTTAATGAAAATGTTTTTTTCTTTTCATCCTTTAACCATGTAAGCTTATTTAAGAAATAATTTCTTATATTCATCCAAACTACCAATAATCAGGTTGGCGTAATCCATTCCGTATTCCAGGGGCAAGAGTTTCAAGAAACCCTGGATGTTAAAGATATTAAAGAAGAAAGTCTTGTGGCTATCCCAGCAACACTAGGTGCATGGCATGAACCAAGCTCAGATCAGTGGTTTTACACTTCCACAGGGACAATTTAGGGTTACAGTTAACACAACACAGCACACCTTTCAGATATGAGTGGAATACCTACACACATGTAATGAAAATGTGTAAACTCCACCAACAGCACCTCAGTGCTGACTTCAGAATCAATATGTACGTAGGATATACTGTATGAGAAAGTAAAGCTAGCACTCACTTGCTCTAATGAAATAATTATTCTTCTTAATATTAAAAACTGCATTTACATGGTAATTATTTATTGTTGACTTTGCTTATAAATACTGTAGTATGATTGACACATTAGAAGTCACGAGTTAACTCTAAGCTTTTTAAAATGTAAGCTCAGAGTTTATAGATATTACATTTTTTAAAAGTTCAAAGTTTCAAATCACTTTGTTTTCCTATCTGTTTAAACAAAGCAGTGTCTTCGTATGAAGTCATTGTGTAATTGGTCATTTTGAAAGTTGGTATCTGTATCTACCTGTTGTAAAGAAAAATCAAAAGACCATGTAAGCAGTTTGCGGGCGTTTGCTAGTCCCCATTTAATATACAACAGACTTTGGCCCCATGTGTATGCTAAACATAACTAAAATATGGGAACAATAGTTTTGTCAAGCTATTCTTGTTGTTGTGTTCCTTATTGCAGGTAGTGTTCTCTTCAAGAACTGGGTCAGGATTGATGATGGGATTCTGATCATGTCGTCTCTTAGAGTAGTCCCAGGGTGGAAGGGGCAGGGCCAGTATCTCAGGGCCAGAAGTGTCATCATTGTTCATCGCTCTACTGGTCCTCCAGGCTAAGGAAAGCAAAATGGAATCAGTTACAGATGGTGCAACCTTGTTTTCCTTCCCCACACCTGTCCTTCCAGAGCCCAGCTGCTGCTCCCACAACTTGCACGTAAAACACTGAACTTATTACAGCACACTGTGCCTGCAAACAGTGAAGTGTGATGTATAAAAATAAAGTGAATTGAAATTAATGAAAAAAAACAGATTGAAATCCCTTACATAATCTGTTTTGAAGGATTGTATCTTTAACCCTGATAGAACAATTCATAAGGGTTACGGGTGAGAAAAGACCATTTGGTCAACACGTGATTATCCAGTATTGAAGAGTTTAGTCCTAATTGTCTATTGATGGCTGGACTTACCAAAGGACTTGATCCCTGCTTGTTGCTGACCACATGTGTTAATTCTTGAAATGCTCCTGGTTGTACTACACCTCTCAATAATCCTTTTGGTACACTCCTAATTGGTCTCTAGAAAGCATAACTAATGCATATCATAGATAGAAAACAATCGAACCCTATTCCCCAAAAACATGTCACTTACAGGAATCTATAGTGCTTACTGTATGTTATAAAAAAGTAACTCCTGTATGACTATGGATTTTGGATTAAACAAAAGGGTACAGAATCTGAATGTAGAAGAAATAATCAAGCAGGATCAAAAAAGAGTGTTTTGAAAACCCTATTGTTTTAAAGTAGAGAAAGATATAATAAACCTTTTAAAACTTTAAGATACTCCCACGTTTAACATGCACCCGGTTTCAAAAACAGATTGAGATGGGAAAAAAAAATCCTGGCGTATACAAGAATTAAAAGTAAACATACTGGAATAATACTTTATTTTCCTTGTGGAATCGCTGGGCATATAGAATTGCGCTTTCCTTTTCATAAGCCCAAATGAGGTTCATTCCAGCAGCAATTTTATTTTAATTAATTGTTTTTTTATTTTTATTATGTTTTTATACTGTCTGTGTTTGGATTTAGATCTGATAGATTTTCCCCCAAATTACATGATTTGAGACTTTTGAGGTGTGACAATGACATTTTAAATTTGGAAACATATTAAATAAAATATGTCTTAAATTGGAAGTGATGTGTGGCATATGTAAAATGTCTGTGTATGTGAGTGTATGTTTGTAAGATCATTATGTACGGTATGTGTGTGTGTATATAAAGTGTATTTGTAGGGTCTTTATTGTGACATGTAGGGAGTGAAATTCTTACTTCCTTATACTAATCAGTATGCAACATGCTTGATTTAGATGACATCATGATGTAAAGCAATGAAATAAATTTATTGTACACTCTTAGTACTAGGGTGGTGTACCGTGTTAGCCATTATGAATGCATCTTGGCTAAAGAAGAGGCCCGAGCTGCCTCAAAATCGTGCATATTTATAATTTTTTTGGTTAACCAATAAAATATGTAATTTTGCCTGACTTCTTTGTACTTTACACTCTTACAAAATAATGTTTCTTTACTGGGTTGTGTGGTTTCTCATTAAGCCATTGCCTGACAAACAAGCATTTCATTCTTGGATGGGTTCTTTGCATATGAAGTTGGTTCTTGTGCTTTGAAAAACTTCCTAATATGTAGACAAAAAAAACCTCATAATGTATGATAAGGTGCTTTACAGATTCAGAAATCCTGGAAACTGGATGTATGCAGCATGGTCCACTTAAAATGATGACCTATTGGTATTTCACAAATCTGTATGAAGCATGTTATGGATCTAAAAAAGTAAGTTATTTCTGGAACCTCTATGTGGATGGGTCTTTTATAAACCAAAAATGGTTCCCCTATGGCATTGCTCTGAAGAACCACGCTGGCACCTTTATTTTTAAGAGTGTACATGTATACAGTAAGAATCTGATAGAACATCAAACTTAGCAATTTTAAGGAATTCTAGATAATATGTGATTATTTGAACAAAATAATATCCTTATAGCATACAGACATGCTTTACTTGAAAATCAATCTTTTTACTAAATTACTAACTCCATGAATTTTGTGGATTTGTTATTTTATACATCTATTTGGAACAGTACAGATTATACAAAAGTAAAATAATTTTGTATGACATTTCAACAATAAGTAACATGTGGTTTTGTTGTTATAAAAGCAGCTTCTTTAAGATACTTTTCACTTGAGACTGGTTAGGATTTTTCAGTGCAATCCTCTTTCTAATCAATGCTGGGATTTGGAGAACTAGCTAATGCAATTTAAGCTCACTGCCAGCAATCAGAAGATATTGCCTAGGGAATTGAACATGGTGATGTTAAACATCTTGCTGTGCAATAGCCTTCTAGCTTTAACCAGAAGCCCTCATGACAAATATTGATGCAGACTGTAGAATCTGTTTTATGAAATATAAAATCACAACTAAGCCCTGTTTTTTTCTTCTGAGTTTGCTACTTTAACTGCTGTCTGATTTGCCAAAATAAACGATAATTTCTTACTGTTCAAATAGATTGCTGTCATGGTTACAGCCTGTCCACAGGAAAAGCTCTAGGCATAAAACATGCATGTGGAATTTTGAAAGAGAGTAGTATCTCATTAAAAGGCACATTATGTTGGCAATGTACATTCTACTTAAAACAAAAGCAACAGCAATAGGATGCACTCAAGATAAAAAACATTAAAGTGAATTTATTCTATGAGAGACTTTAGAAATACATTTCTTTCTAAGTACACTGCTGTCACAAAAGTGAGAGTATACGCTGCCTCTTATTGAGTGATGACATTCTCTTTAACTGAATATAAAAAACTTTTTAAAATATAAGATATCCACTGAATTAATAAATCTTTAAGAAGGGAAATAAAGCAGTTTGTGCTATAAGACAGTTTTTCATCTTCCTTACAGGCATAACTTATTTTTTATATTTTCTTTTTTGATGAGCACAATTTATGTGGCACTCAACAGAGCAATATTGTATCTGCTGTTCACAGAGATCGAAAAAAAGCTCATTTTATAAAGTTGTCAGCTTTTAAGTTGGACATGTTATAAAGTATTATATTTCATTTGAAGTTTTAGAAAGCACAACAGATTGAAGCATGGTTAGAATGAAATCACTGGGGTACTTCTGCATGTTAGTTTCTGGCATTTGCTTAATTGTGGGGCAGCTCTGTCAACTAGTCAATCTTCTCTTTATTTTATGTATTTATTTTGCAAATTAGCCTCACAGTATTGCTGTTAAACATTTTAGCTAATATGCTGGAATAGCTGAGAAGAAAAGGAGAGTAAAAAATATATATTTTAGATATTAGAACAAGAAAAAAAAACTTCTTCTCTGATGCTCAGAAGTATTTTGTATCCAGAAGGAGGGAAAACTAACAAAATAGAGAACAAATAGTCTAATCTAGAATTATTTTAGCCCAGCTGTGTTAGATTTCATCGTACTTTTATGTAACTTCTGATTAACTCATCTTGCTATGAAAAGGATTGTGTGAATAGTACATAGTGCTTAGTTTTTGACCCAGTTATTTAAACTGAAACCCTTTGTAATTATATCTAAACAAATGAAATATAGTATTGAGATTTTATGTTTTTTTTCTTAATTTAGTAGCAGTTGTAGTTCACATTTTGGAAATCAATTACATGATTAAATTCTGTTATTATAATACCTTTCCCACTTCCTGTTCCTGTACACATGAATAAGATTCTTTCTTGCATTATTTCCAGTGTCCAGATTCTCAAGTCTTGTTTCAAAAGGCTGTAGATCAGTGGTAAAAAAAGACTTTGGAAGAATCGCCTTAAAAAGCCATTTCATTTTATCTTGCTTTCTATTTTTGCTCATTTTCAGCTTTAAAGAAATGAAATAGACCAAACCCTGGTTGCTTGAGTTCCTGGTTAATCTGTTAACGTTTAAGCACACATTTAAGTTTACTATTTAAATTTGAACCACAAGTTTGTGTAATAGAATCAGAGTTCTTGTACATCAGAACATGAATGAAGAACATGATCTGTCTGCTTTCCAAGACCTTAAGGTAACTATATTTGAACCTTTGAATATTGGGCTTAGTCAGGCATTTTCCAGTTACTGTGCGCATTTTTCTGTGTGCACTCAGTTTTCCTCCTACATCCCAAACATGTGCAGGTTAACTTAACTGTTGACCCTAAATTGGTTTGGTGTGAGGGAGGGTGGGTATGTGCATAATTGTGCCCCTGTTCCAGGGTGGATTTCTGCCACATGCTATTCATGATGCTCCCAAGGTAAAGTCTGTCCCCCCCATAAGATGCTGAATTCAACCTGTGAAATACGGGAGGCGCTGGTGCCTTTAAAATCCCTAATTAACTCCTTGAACACTTTGATGGATTCACAAAAAAATTAAAAACATGCTATGGAGTTGTAAATCACTCAGTGCTTGTTTCAGGATTTGCAAGGAAAAAAAGTAACGTTATAGCCATCAATATGATGTCTCCTTAATATTCTAACTCAGCTGCCCCTTAGAGGCCAATACCTATCACTAGGTCTTAAGAGTAGAAAACACAATGAGAGAGAGAGAGAGGTTGGGAGCATGCTTTGATTACAGCACGTTGCCGTACTCATTACACGACAACTAGAGAGTTATAGAATAATCTACCTTAATAAAAGGATAAGTGTCTGTGTCTACGTATCAGTGTGTCAGTTCTGGTTGTTATGTCTGTTATTCCAACAGATGGGACATCACAAATATTTGTAATAATAAAATGCATTACATTTCTCATTCCAACAAATGGTGCATTACAAATATTGTTAGTAATGCATTTTATTACTACGTGCATTATAAAATATATTCCAATAGATGGTGCACTGAAAACATTAATGCTGAGGACTATGTTGATAGCTTGGATTTCAACTCTTCTTAGATGGGTAACACAGCTATTTATTATTAAATCAGTTGGCCTACCTTATTGAGGTGTCTGTCTTCCCCAAAAACAGATCTTTCAGGTAGCTTGAAATCCTAAAAACTACATCTTGATTCGGCTTCAGAGACTTGGTTAGTTTAATTTTCATGAGGGTCCCAGGATTTGGGCTTGACATATGACCCCTCTCTGTTAATCTATTAAAAGCAAATTAAGGACAAGATAAAAAGTTGAACTCTTTATAAAGTTGTAATTAGCCAACATTTGTGCATAAAGTAGATTTCATTTTATTATCTATGTATGGTCCAACAAAGTTAGTATTTAGTCAAAGAGCTTCCTTCGTAAGTTCCTCGGATAAATGTATTCATGTTGTGCATATCAATTTTATTAATATACAATTCTAAAAAGTGCTATATAGTGCAAATTATAGTTGTGCCGGATAATCACAGATGCTTCCTTTACTTTTTGCAACTGACTATTTGCATCAATGACAGCTTTCTATTTTCACTATTTCATAATCGCCATGTTAATTAGCCTTGCGGGTGAAGAATTTGATGTTATATTGATCAAGGATGTTGTAAAGTGCCAAAATGTCTTCATTAGCATCTAGAAATGGTAGTTTTTTCCTAACCATTTTAACACAGAAGTTCTGTTACATTATATAAAATTTGTTTGTAGGTCATGTTGCCGGTTAAGTGCCTTCTGTGGGTAAGCAGTACAAAGCTATTTGCTATATGAATATTATGCCATTCCATCAAAAGTGCTCAAGAGTCACATACAGTACATTGCTGCTATGTTTCAAGTTAAGTTAAAATATTTGATATTTATTTCATATGTGCCATTAAGTCACTCATTTGTCAAAAATGTATTAAATGTGTCATTATGCCTTTGTCCCTGATAGAGGGGTGTTGATTAAAAGAATCAAGAAGAAAGCCTATCTTCTAAAATGTTAGGGTTTATAATATAATCTGCAAATGAAGAGTAAATGGTGAATTGGAATTTTGGTGTTCTTAGAGTAGAAAAACTGCTACTTAAAATGTAAAAGTCAGAATTAGTGACCTTACTGCAACACTGAACTGTACTGCTTTCTTTATTCCTTTTTTCTTTTTCTTGCATTGTGAGAACAGAATCCCTTGAGATTTATGGGCAAGTCTAGATATTTAAGTGTAAATCACTATTACTTTATGATAACAGTGATTCACCTACACATTTTAGGATTATTTAAGTGAAAATTACATTTTTATATAGCTTTGCTTCAAAAATTATAGGGAACATTGACTGTATATCTCATCCCCAAGAAGTTATTCTCCTGCAATCTCTACTAGGTTTATTCGAGTCTGAAGCACTAAATTTCGGAAATGTCACAGTAAAATGCATAGAGCAGGATGGAACCTAAAAGTAAAATCTTCAATGATCTCCTTTAAAGCAGAGGTATGCACTGATCAGCCACATCATCAAAACCATGTACCTAGTATTGTGTAGGTCCCACTCGTACTGCCAAAACTGTTCTTACTCATCCAGGCATGGACTCTACAAGACATCTGTAGGTGTCCTGTGGTATCCATCACCATGATCTTAGAAGGAGATCCTGTAAGTTGTTTGTTTTTCCAAGTACATCCAACAAAGGTTTTTTTGCTCAGGTAAAGAATGTGCACACACCTGGCCGTCTATATGATCTAAAAGAAAATGTGTTTCAACAAACCAGGGCACCTTCCATGGCTCCATGTTTCTGTTCTGATGCTCACATGCTCATTGTAGGTGCTTTTGGTGGTGGACAGAGGTGAACTAAATGCTCTGACTGGTCTACGGCTACGCAGCCCCAACCACAGCAAGCTGTAATGCATGTTCTGACACATTTTACTCATGGTCAGCATTGCATTTTTCAGCAATTTGTGCTACAGTCAAAGTCAAAGTGAACTTTATTGTCATCTTAACCATATACAAGTATTCAGATAGACGAAACTGCGAAGCTCAGGGTCCACAGTGCAACCACATGATGTGGAAATAATAAATTAAAAATAGAATTAAAATTTAAATTTAAAATTAAAACACAAACAAGTCATTATACAAAGACAAGACAAAGAAGTAGCAGCAATATTGATGTGTAGTTAGCAATATGAACATTGATGCAGTGTATGGTATTTGCAATCTAGATACATAAATATAGTCAACAGATATGTAATATAATAAATAAATTAATAAATAATAGATATACTGTAGATAATACAGAAATTATTAGTATATAGTAGTTTAAGACGTGTAAACAATGACAGGTCAGAATGTTTCACAGCAGAAGGATATCAAGAAAGTCAAAATACGTAAAAGGTCAGTATGAGATTTTCAGTTCTTTTCTACATGCACACTCATCTTTGCAGGAAAGTGACTTGCATGTATAAAAGTTCTGTTTTTAGCTGTGGTTGAAGCAGTGTGGAAGATCCCAGGGGGCAGCATGGTATTAAGGAGTCTGACAGCTTGGGGGTAAAAACTCTCCTGCAGCCTGGCAGATCTGGCTTTGATGTTGCAGTATCTTCTCTTGGATGGCAGAAGTGTGAAAAGTCCATGTGAGGGGTGTAAGGGGTCCTCCACAAGAGATCCTAAATACTGTATACATAAATGCCTGCATTTTCATATGACAGGAAATGTAAAGTTTAAAAATAGGGATTTACATTCACATATCACATAATCCTCTGTACATGTTGAATATTGTTTGAATTTCTTTACCCTCGTTAACACATTGCACATGTAACTGCATTAAATAATTTTAAAAAATCCACTGGAGCTATTCAATGTGGAAAGCCATTTAGATATTAAATCAAGTTTTATATGGATACAAATTAAATTACTTTATCTTTTATTTAAATTTATTCTTGATTAAGAGTGAATCCTGATTTGTTTTGGTTTAAGCATATTTTACAGAGATACTAGAAATCATAATTTTATTCAATGCATTGTTGACTAGCACTTCTTGAAATAGTAAAATTGTTTAAGAAAGGAAATAAGTTTAATGCTTGCATTCAATTTCATTTTCATGTTCCTACACTGATTACTATATTGGTTACTTCTATAAAATAATTAAACACTGTTAATAAAATAATAGTAGACTGTATTAAGCTGTGCTACTGTGGCAGTATCTCCATGATCTATAAACAGTTGCTCATAAATCATAAAGTTAAAAAAATCTTTGCTTAATCAGTATAGCTGATACTGTAAATGACACAAATGAAACATTCTCAGGTGTACAAATCTTCATGGTATATTAGCTGAGTAGCTGCTATTCTGATCATCTTCTTTGATATCACACTACATGTACAGTATTCTTCTCTTACAAGAAAAGAAGACAGAGAAATAAATGCCACCAAGAGGAGCATGTCTCTTATGGTAAATAACATTTCTCCACCATCCCTCTTGCCAGTTGCTTCTCTGGTTCACATGTTCCCAGCCTGTTCCTGTGCTGTTTCCTGCTGTGTTAGCTATGACAACCTCCTCCTCAACAATTGCACCCCCAGATCTTGCTTTCTCCAGCTCTTGCCTACTTTTAGCTCCTGCTGTCCAGGGCTAAAAAAGTTCACCCAGTTTGTAAAATCTTTTCAGCATGCTGTCTTCTTCAGTGCTCAGTGTTTAAGCTAGCTAGTACTTGAGTTCAAAACATACTCAGTCCTGCCCATTTCATTATACTACTGTCAACCATTGTTTTATACTTGCCCAACAGAGGCAGAGGTAACCTATTTATAGTAAATTAAGAATGAAGTAATTTAAGTTCAAATTTATTGTCATGACTCATGTGTGCAAAATACATAGTGTACATCTATACTACAGTGAAATTATTAATTGCATTTCTTCTCAGAACAGCAACTGCAACACAATACAAACAAAGACACATACACTCACACCTGTATGCACACATTTACATAGCAGGCAAAATATAAATATTATATGCAATATATATATTTTCTATTATGTGTGTATGTATGTATGTATATATATATGTGTGTGTATATATCTATACATATACGCACATATTAGATAGATAGATACTGTAGATATATAGTAACTGTGCAATCCCCTTTCTCTTTCCATTGAGCAAAGTCTGTGAGACTCTCGCCATGCTTGCATGCGTAATAATATATATATTTACACTGTGAAAGGCACTATATAGCGCCTGACCCGACACAGATAGGACACGGGAGGCACGTGTAAAATAAAAGGACTTTTCTTTATCTTCAGCTGGAGGGCACGTCTTCCCCGTAATCCCCCCCAGCCACAACACGGTCCCAAGCACCAGTAACCACTAGTACAGCACAATCACTTTTCTCTACCTTGGCACCACTGCTCCTCCCTAGCAACCTTGTCCTCCTCCACCCGACTCTGGCCGATGAGTGGTGGTTGCTGGCTCCCTTTTATAGGTCACCTAGAAGTGCTCCAGGTGTTTGATCACGAAGATCCGGCGGCGCTTCCAGGTGTGATGAATCTGTTGCCCACCCGGGCTCAGGAGTCCCAAACACAGCACCCCCTGGCGGTACCTGCGGGACCCAACAGGGCTGCCCCCAACTCCAACTCCCAGGGAGCCCTGTGGGAAACCAATGCACTACACCAGCCCAGGGGGGCGGTCATCTAGCATCCTGGGGGAGGTACTGCACTGTCCAGGGCTGCTCCCCCTGAATACAGTGTGCAGGAGTGTCCCGGCCGGGCATGGACGCCAGGCGCCTGTCACAACACATACACATGCACACACAATCACAGAGTTTTATTGTTACAATATTTGTTTTTAGGATTTGCTGTTAAGTGATCTTTTGATTTGTGTATAGAAACTGTCTCTGAATCTACTGCTGCCAGTGACAATGAGACCACCATTTTCTAGAATCTGTAAGAGGAGTAAGAGAAGCAGCTGTGCAGGATGGCTGAGGACTTTAACAATACTGTTTGCCTGGCTAAGGCAGAGAGTGTTGTATATGTCCTGGGGCCTCATGCATACCGCTGTGCATAGAATTCACACTCTACCATGGTGTACAGACAAAAGCAGAAATGTGCTTATGCACAAAAAAATCCAGATGCATCAATCTGTGCGAACAGCAACTTTTACGTTCTTCCGCTACATAAATCCTGGTCAGCGTGAAAAGTAACGCACGTGCACACGCCTGCTGTCCTACCCCGTCTCCTCCCAGAATTACGCCTGTTGGAATATGTAGTACTAGGGTGTTGGAATATGTAAATCAGTATTAATAGCCCTTAAGCTCAGCATTCAGTGAAAAGGCAATGGCAAAAGCATGCGGAGAAATAGAAGAATTTCAGTGAATACCAAGTGGAGGCAAGGAAAAACTTACTATTTGTTGGTTTAAACAGTGGTATAAACAACAAAAGGAAGTTGATCAAGTGACACAGAGTGTCGGAGAAACTCGAAAGCTCAAGTTCACAGTTCAAAGTTGCATAGTGCCCGAAATAAAAAAAGTTGTCAGATATCAAAGTCGCTGTGATAAGGTGAGTCATGGCCCACCATGAGTGTCATATGAAAGCTTATTAGGGTACAGGGAAAAACAGTAGGCACACAGTGGGGAAAAAAGCATGAAATGTCAATTTTAATCTCGAAATTTCCACTTTAATCACGTAGTTTATTTTGTCATTAAAGAACATCATAAACTTCATCTTAATATCATTTCATTTACTAGTTTCTCAAATACCATTGTAACTAAAGTAGCACGTTAAATTTTTGTTTTGTATTTGATCTTCTATGTGCTCTGTGTGTGAATCACTACGTGCTTCTTAAACCAGCTTTCTCTTCCTCCGACAGGACACAGAATCCATTAAATTCATGATATTACAGCTCTCTGAATAACTAAAATACTGAGATGTATACTCGATATCATTTTCATGATGATAGGAGTTAAAACATGTTATTAAACATGGGAGCACGATGGCGCAGTGATTGTTCATGCCTCACGCAAGATGCTTGCTGCGCCGTGTGCTACCTTCGATTAAATAATTTATCGCAGCAGTACTGTCTCTTTCAAACGTACTAACCCCCAATTTATGCCCTTCCTTTTCTTTCTCCAAATATTCAATCACCACACAATCAGCTCTGTAATAGACGTTAAGCCATCTGTAAGCTTAGAATGCCGATTCTTCAGAACTTTTAAGGAACATTTAAATATCTTCGTAGTACATGTTAAATTATTCTATCCATCCAGTGTCGCGCCAGTCCCAGCAAGAATACAACACGAGGCAGGAACAATCCATGAACTGAGCGCCAGCTCCTTGCTAGCGCTGCAACACCGTGTCCTCACATGTTTATTTATTAACAATATAGATTATTTAAATTAATTTAAAGTTTTATTTTGCTGCATCTCATTATAAAAATGATATCATCATCATATGTAAATATGTGCTTTATAAAGTGTCTCAGGTTTTGCAATATTATAACTGTATCACAAGTTTACAGTGAGGTAATTGTACTTATAAATACAAATAGTTCTACAAGGAGCACTTGATGGACTGATTGAGTGCGTTTATAGTTCTTGCGATGAAACTGTTTGTGAATCGCGAGGAAAGGCTCTGAAGCGTTTGCCGTATGAGAGCAGTTCAAATAGGCAGCATGGCTGAGGCAACGTGTGCTTGATGCTGTATATCGATAATTCTCTTTCCGATCAGCTGTTGTACAACTGTGATTCCCAACTTAGATACAGTGATATAAATACTCCAAATGGTGCAGTGAGAGTAATATGGAAAAAGATGATCTGCTGTGGCAACCACTAACGGGAGCAGCTGAAAGAAGAAGAAGAAGGTGCAGTGAGAGTAACAACGCTAAAGCAGCTATTGTATTTAGAATAGTTTGACCATTCTGTGGACCATTGCATTAAACTAATAAACAATATATGGTTATTTTCAGTGTATTTATAAAGCCGCATCAGGGATGTGGATCTAAAAAGAAAGGGAAACCACAATGGAACAGTAGCACTGCTTTGACGGTGGGTGCTGTCAGTCTGCAAAACCGAGCGTAGAACTTGCGTATGCCAGGGTATGAGCTACCGTGGAAATGTGTGTGGCTTTATGACAAGTTTAGGTTTTATACTTCGCGATTAGAGCGTGGAAACATTCGTACGTAACATTTTGGTGCGTATGCACCGCTTATACATGAGGCCCCTGGACAGCATACAGCTAGGTGCTGGCAATATTCTGTGCTGAATTTACCACCCTCTGCAGTGCTTTACAATCTTGATCAGAGCAGATTCCATACCTAAATGTTATACAGCCAGTAGGGACTGACTCCACTTTGCACCTATAAAGGCTCATGAGAATAAATGGACAAATCCAGGCTGCCCTTAGATATCTGAGAAAGTATAGACATTGGTTAGTCTTCCTGACAAGACCTGAAATGTGCTGGGTCCACTTCATTCTCATTTTAAGAAATTTAAAGTTGCTTACCCTTTCAGCAGCATCCACTCCAATGTAGATGGAAGTGGTGTCTGTCTTCTGCTTTCTGAAATTTATAACCAGCTCCTTGGTTCTGCTAACATTAAGTGTGAAATTCTTGTCCTTGTATAATTTATTTAGCAGATGAATCTCTCCTCTGTAAGCACTCAACAAATTTAATGATGGAATTGTAGCTTTGTTTTACACCGAAGTCATTGAAGAAGAAGAAATATACTGGGGGATCAGCACTCTACCATGCAAATACTGAGGTCTGTTCATTATGAAGTTCAAAATCCAGTTGTAGAGGGAGGTGCTAAGACCTAAACTGAGGAGGTTGGTAGTTAGCTTTCCTGGTGCAATTGTGTTAAATGCTGAGCTGTAATTCTGGCACATCAGTCTTTCTTATCTAGACGTGGCTTGATAGTCAGGAGTGCAAGGGTTATGGCATGCTCTGTGGAATGGCTGTGACAATATACAAACAGGAGGTGATTATTACTATTCAAAATATTTAATTTAATGTTTCCCAGTACTAATCTCTCAAATCACCACTGAGTGAGTTCCGCCAGTGTGTACTAATTCAGATAGTCCATTTTTGTTGGAAGTGGGGAAACAGATTCTCTCAGAAAAATATTAAGACACCAGCTAAAGGTTCTTAAATGTTTTTCAAACACACCATGAAATTCCATTTTAATCAGATGCCTTATTAATGTCATCTCATTTTATAGTCCTCTTTACATCATGTGCTGAAAACAAGAAAGAAAAATCTTGTGGTACTTCAGGCAATCAAATGGTAGGTTACTTGATATCGTGATCAAAGTGGTTGTAGAAGACATGTTCATTGGGAAGTGAAAATAAAAACATGTGAATGGATTAGCCTTTGTTTTATAGTCCCTAAGTATTTCTAATCCCTCTCAGCTGCTGTACTTGTTCTGTACTTCACTCACTGATATTTTGCCACTTTACTGAATTTGTATCTGCATTTCTTGTATCTTTCTATATTTTATTTTTCAGAATGCATTGCTTGGTGATCCAGTGTTTCTTAGTAGGAAATATGCACATTGGTTTTGTAGACAGACATTTGTCCACACATTGCTGCATCCTCCCTTTGCAGAAAATTCATTAAATTACAATATATAACAAGTTAGAAAAGGTACATGTGATGTAACACTCAGGTGTGTTTGGTGGCTTGGTTAACCAGAATTAAAGTTGGAGCATTTCACCTTTTTTATTAACTTCATCCAAGAGTCATTACATTTTAGTTTATTAAATATTTTTGTAACAATGTCATATGCAACAATACCAGCAATAACAGAATGCAATTAAATGTGTCAGTAAACTAAATAAAATGTGTATTTTTGTAGTACTTTACAATGTGATGTTTTTAAAAATTGTAGCCTAAATATGCTTGTGGTGACTCAATTGCTTTCAATGCAAAGCATTTTCCAGTTCAAGTGATGTAAAAATGCCATTGATTGGTGTGTGTTAGTAGCAGAGTGTCTGTGACTAACTGTTCAATTTTCTTAAACATACAGTACTTTTGAGAGTATACTCAATAGACCAGTATCCAATAATCACCAAACGAAAAACTATAGCCAATAATACAAAATGAGCAATACTAGTATAAAATCACTAACAACATTACATTATGAAAGTAGAAAAGCAAATGAAAAAGTTCCACATCTAGCTATTAATATTAGTTGAAACATGGTAATTTAGTCAAATTATATACTGTAAATAAGTAAGTACTTGGAAAGGAATTGGCTTATTGTATTAAGAGAACACCAAAGACAACAATTATCTTCAAGACCTAATTCAAGTTTGAAGATACAAAGAAGTAAGCGTCTCTTCAGCTACAAATAAACTGTTACCCACACTAAGTCTTTTGTACATTATACAGCTAAGTAACTCTTTCAGCAAGGTGGAAGCTATAATCCTGCCCTGTCCTTGGTGTTTGCGGCACAATCAGCCTCACAGTGCAGTTTAAAAACTATATACCACAGCATGATTCCTTGTTGCATTTCTAGCAGCTCAGATCTTCTTCCCGTATATTAACTTAGTTCCATTTCTAAAGCTGCACTTCTAACCCGTAATTAATTAGCTGAAATAACATTTAACTGCAGCTTAATAACTTGGTTTTTTTACAGTAACAATCTGAAGAGGATATTAGTTCAATACATAATGGCTTTCCTCTTCCATTCCTTTCTAGAGAGTGACTTTTGTATGTACTTTAATAGTTATCATACCTAAAGCAACAGGAGAGTAACATGCTTGAGATCACTCACACCCTTTTCCTGGTATTGTACTGGGGATCTGAGCATCTGGGAATCGAGCTAAAGAGGAAAATACAGTATACGAAATATTCAAATTGGTGTAAATGCTGTCGAGGTAAAATTGACATAGTAATGCAAGTTGTAGTTGAAGATGCACAGAATGTCTTTCTGTTTTAAGATTAGTTTGCAGATCTGCCAATGGTCATCCATGGGAAATATTGAAATTTCAAAATTTTGTACAATGCAATCTATTCAAGATGTCTAAACAAAAACCTGACTCTAGACCAAATAATCTGAAGAAGTATGTCATATTTCAACAAAATCGGTCCACAGGCAGACATGGTGTTTCATGAGGAAAGTCAGACAGGCAGTCATGGCTATAGCAATAGGTGCTTCTCACATTATACAGTAATTGCTGTAAGTTAACATTTTCTACATTTTACCAAACAAATCAAACGAAGAAAAAAATGGATATGGCCATCAAACCAGAAGTCTTTGTAAAGAGTAATTTATACAAGTACATATATATTTGTGCTCTGTACTTAGTATTGCTATAGTATGTCAGAGGTTGTTGCCTGTATGGAGTTATTCTTACCATGTTTGTTTGCTTTTCCATTGGGTATTCCAGTTTTCATCCCACATCCTAAAGATCTGCATGTTTGGTTAAACAGTGATTCTCAACTCGCCTTATGGATCAGTTCATAATTGGGCATGTTATCAACTGGCAGCCTGTCTAGTGCTGTTTCCTGTCTTGCACCCTAAATTAGAATAAGCAGGTTTGAGAATGTCATATGATAATGTTTGCTTTTTTAACAATGATGAATTGAAATGCTTCCAAAATTATTATAAGTGAATTAATTATATTCTGTGGCAGTGCTCCCTATGAAAGGTGTACATAAAATTAAAGAATAACTGGTATTGAATAACATTTGTTTCATTTTCCAAATCATACTCCTGTGATGAGCACACGGGCATGTTTATTACTCTTACTTCTATAATTCCTCTAACTGTCACAAACCTTTTCTTTCCCCTCACTGAACATGGCTTGGGGTCATTGCCAGAATAACAAAGTTCCATGTGATCTGCTCTTGACCTGTGTAGCTTCTGCACTCCCATGTTCTCCAGCCCTTCCCTCATTCCTTGCCAATACCTTAATTTCAAAAGCTCCACTGAGCTCCATAACCTTTCACAGTCCTCTTGGTCTTGTTGCTCTAAATAAAGAGACTCACCTACCAGGCTTAACAGTTTAAGATATGTAAAATAGGTAATTTTCACTCAAATCATATAATCATTCAGGGATTATTATTTACTTTGCTAATTTCCAAGTGTTTTATGGAGGCAACGCTTGGTAAGCATTAATGTTTCACATGACAAGCAGAAGGGGGAAAAATTTTAGCTGACGCAGCACACAATCAACTAACAATTGCTTATAAGGCATTTTACAGCACATAAAGCAAATGCAATTTTTATTGTAAGTAATTTCTTAATTAGTTTCGCTTACTTTGAGAAGAGCCAACAGGCTCTGAGCTCCTTCTTGCCAGGTGGAGGGCACTCATTCTTGCATCTTTTTAATTGAGTTGCATGACCCAATTTATAGCTGTTTATGTGTTAAAGTTCAGAGAACAGGAGACCCCTCAAGACTTTCATAAATAACTATGTTCCTTGCAAATACAGTATATATTATGCTTAGGTAAGACCAAACATTATAAGCTCTCTGAAATAAATCCACTTTTTTTCTTTGTCTTAGCTACTTTATAAAGGCTATATAAGCAGAATACAATATCTATATTATAAAAATCCATTTCAGTTTATAACTTCCTCTGCAGTGTATGTGTTTATTTTGACAAAAACAAAAGTATATAATTAAAGTCAGTTTCCTTCTCTTATTTATAGTCTCCTTCTATTAGAGGTGCCTTGCATCACCATTTCCCTCTGGCAGAAACAGCATATGTCACCAGTCATTGCATCTTGACTAGATTGTGGCCTCTATCTAGTTCATGTGACCCTGTTATAGCAGAATGGTACACAGCCTGTGGTGGAGGTTTGCCACATTACATTAATACATTGGTATATGTGTATCTATCTGGTGACAAATAAAATTAACAACAAAAGTTTCTCTGCACATAGAGACAAAGATTACAATTTATTTACAGAAAATGCACGTGCACATTTTTTTTTCTGTTTCTGTCTTTTTTGAAGAGTTGGTATTCATTCAGTAGTACAGCGTTTCTCAACCTTTAAGTATTTGCAACCCGAGTTTTCATAACAGTTTTAATTTTTTTGAAATGTAGATGCATATTTTATTATACCTACTTAACTTTTATCGCCATTTATCTAACTCTATATTTATTGTTCTAGTATCAGAATGTGGTTTAAGTTAATTTGTTTTGGTTTCAACAGATGTTTTTTTTCATATTTTTGATTCTTGTTTTCTTTTTTTCACATCTTCGTGCCCTCCTTTTTGTCACTTCGCGCCCCCCTAGGGGGGCCCGCCCCACAGGTTGAGAACCACTGCAGTAGTATTATAATAAAATTGTTAACATATAGAAAGAACAGTGAGGAACTGTATGTTTGAACTATATTCATCACAGAAGCTGCATCATCCAGTTTATGGCTACAGGGCCTGAATCTGATCCCAACAGCATCACGCAGAAGATGGGAAGCCACACTGGACAGGTTGCACTGTATAACATGGCCCCTTACATATATTCCTCCCTTTGCTCATTTATGGCCAGTTTGCTGTGACTCATTAACCACAATTCTCATTTTGCAGATGAAAAACAGAAAACCTTGGATAAAATGTCATACTGACACACAGGACATACTCATCTAGAGAGTGCCCAGGACATGACAATAATACAGGACATATTAAGTTGTGAGGGAGCAGTACTAAACAGTGTTCTACCATGCTGTCCATGTAAAATGCAATACATTAAATGTCCGTTAAAAACAGAGGCATGTACAGTATCTAGTGCTAAAAAGTGGAAAAAATAAATAAATGAGATTCTAATTTTATTATGATTAGAATTATTGAAAGCCAGAAATTTGATATTTTTACTAAGACTGAAAGAACATGTTTGACTGTCCTCTTCCAAATGTCAAACACTGTTTTGCAAACCTGCATAAGTGTGTACGGTTATGACTAGAAGTTGTTTTTGAAGTTTTTATACTATAGACTCAAAGATTTTAGACTAGGTCCAGAAACTAAGGAAATGTACGTGTTTGTGTTGCTTTTTGTTTAAGGGAAATAGGTGCATAAGAATGAGTCTGAGGTGGAAATAGTAGTAAATGGAGAAGGTTAAAATTATTTTGCCTTTTAGTTTATCATTATGCCAATGACTTACCAAAATTTCAGCTTGCTTTCAACATTCCAGTTTGCCAGTTACTTGGTATATTTTACCAAAGTGCAGGATTATCTATACAGATTGAAACAACAAACTCTACATACCACATTTTATCATAATTATTTGGGGTATAGGAAAACATGGTGGTGAAGCTATTATTACTATTACCACACAGCTCCAATATCCTGTATTCAGATCCTATCTGTGTCACTGTTAGGGATGAGCTAAGTGCCTTAAGCATAGGAAAGGTGCTATATAAATAAAATTTAATAATAATAATAATAATAATATATTATTATTATGATGAGATTGCTTATTTTCACTTTGTCTGCTTGGGGTTTCCTCTCATATTTCAAAAGACATGCAGGTGAGGTTTATTAGTGGCTCTAACCTGGTCCTGCATAAGTGAGTGGAGGTGTGTACATGTGTGTATGGACTGGCAGCCTGTCCTGGGCTGTTGTTTCATGCTCTTGCGGTAGGCTTCAGTCTTATGGATCTGAAGTGGATTAAGCAGGTTTGGAAACAAATCTGAGAAGTTATTTTTATTCTAATGTGGCAAGTCAAGTCAAGTCAAGTTGGGGAGCATGCACTGGTACAGTGTGTTGCCACACCCACTACACGAAGAAACAACTCAGGATCCCGGTTTGCAACCCCCCAGGCAGACATGTGGTCCAGTCTAGTCTGTGGGCGAACCCTTGGCCTGGTCCTGCCACTCGGGTCCCCAACAATGAGGATCTTACGAGCTGGATCACCCTCGGGGAAACGCGCCACGTGGCAGTAGTGCCGTAACTGCCGCTCCCTCACAATGCAGGTAATGTGCCTGATTCGGGACTTAATGAGCAAACGCTCATTTGACACAAAGTCAAACCAACAAGGATTCTCCGAAGAGACACAGTACCAAAGGAGCCCAGTCTTTGTCTCAGGACACTGGATAGCGTCCATGTCTCGCAACCATATAGCAAGACAGGAAGCACCAGGACTCTAAAGACTTGGACCTTCATCCTTCCATCCATCCATTATCCAACCTGCTATATCCTAACTACAGGGTCACGGGGGTCTGCTGGAGCCAATCCCAGCCAACACAGGGCGCAAGGCAGGAAACAAATCCCGGGCAAGGCACCAGCCCACCGCAGGACTTTGGTCCTTTTGCATAGATATAGGGAGTGCCACACACACCTTTCCAGCGACCTCATGACCTCCCATGCTCTCCCAGTCCATCTACTGACTTCATATGTAGAGTCACCAGAGACATGAATGTCACTAAATGTGGCACTAATGTGGCAGTGCCTTAAATAAACTGAAAATAAGTTCAAATTAGTGTCAGATCCTTTAAGAACAAATGCATAAAATTGTAAAAAAAAAATGTGATATTAAGAATGAAGATGATGGAGAATTTTGTAAAATTATTATTATACTATGAACTCAATAAAAATGTCAGGAATTTTGATTTTATAGTGCAGGTGATGGTACTTTCAAATATACAGTATAACAATTTAACAAATAAAGTAAAGTAATTTTGGCATAAATATGGACATGTTTGGTGACTGCATAGCATGAATACTGTAGGGAACAGGTTACAATTGTGCTCTACTATATAATGACTGAAATACAACATGCTAACAATATAATCCTACTGCAAATAGCAACACATAAAGGTGAAGACTAAAGAAATGCAAGAGCACAAGAGTCAAAAGAACTGACTAAGGAGCAAATCGTGAAAGCAAGTATCAAAATAATCTAATGGGACATAATATTTTGGCTTTTACAATGAAACATCTGAGGCTTTTTCATTTTCTTCATTTCTTGTCCTTTCTGTCTTTTATTTTAATTTGCTACTTTTCATCTGCTCCACCTATTGATAAACTACACTGCTTACTAAGTATATTTTTTATGCCCTCAAAAGCCTCAGTCAGCTAAAAAATTTAAAGTCTGAAAACTTGCAATGTTTTGTTTGGAAAAATATACTGTAACTGTTCACTATGACCGACCCCTGGCTATGGCCACCTGTCTCAGATGCGCCCACCACAATGAATGGGTTATTGTATCTTTAGGAAAAGGCAAACATTTTTGTAATGGATCTATGCATAGTGCTGTATTTCTTGTATATCATTAAGTGCCAGATCTTAATGGATCCATTCCATGAAATAAAAAGTTAAACGCCATGCTTAGTTGTGGTGTTATTCAAACTGAATTCTTTGTAAAATGTTTATAATAGTTTACAATACCCAACATGCCCTCGACTTTGTGTTATTAATATAAAGCAGCTCATCTTTTGTATTTACATTCTACAATTCTGAAAATACACTCTACAATTGTGAACCCATATTTAAATTCACTTTTCTAAAACTTGTAATTTCTTAGGTCAGAAAAGTCTTGCTTTACTTAGAACCTGAGACATTGATTCCAACGATGGTACATGATCTGATGCTGTCAATCACCACATTATCCAAACAGAATGTCTGCATGCATTTGATTAGTTATCAGTACTTCATTTTTTCATTGTTTATAGGTAATGGAAGCCTTGTGCAGAACCAGGTGGGAGTGTATCACTCACTCTGGTGTGAAAAGGAAATTTGCACTCAAACCACTGTTGTTAATGGTACCTGTAACCTTCAATAAACTTTATCAAGCATAGTAAGGAGGTAATCAAAGCTTCGTCTTCTCTATTAATTATTTTTTGAGATGTTAAGCAGTAAGTAGTAGGGATAGTAAACATCAGTTTGTAGTCCACACTAGCATAGATAAATAAAAAAAAAAATACTTTTTTTTTTATTATTATTATTATTCTTTTCGGCCTGCCATCCACAGTGAAATTGCTTTTTCAGCTTCAGAAAATTAATAATTTTGAAAATACTCTCTAAAATATATTAATCTGAAAACTCAGGGTTTACATAATAGTCTAAATTGGAAAAACAGATTTTTTCAAAAATTGTGCCATATGAGTGTCGTGTGATCAGACACTGTCTTAATTTTTGTCTCCTGCGATCTCTTTATTACTGTAAGGATAGTCCTTTCATAACATTTCTGCATCATCTAACAGGTACTGAGCCTTGAAAGACTTTTAATATCTTGCTGTATTTATTTTGGCACAACTCCCAGTTTAAATTTTCCAAAGCTTTAGGAACCTTTGTACTCGTTTATAACATTTAAAAGGAAGTGTACTTCATCTGAATCTACACAAGCAAGTCAGTTCTGTTTCTTCGTAGTTCTTTCTGAATTTTATTATACTTTAGTTTTGCTCCATAAACATACAGCACTCTTGGTTGATAAATTACACTTTCCCAGGAAGAAATATTTGTTTTTGGCAATTCAGAGAGGATAATATATAGAGAATCTTACATAGGTCAGATATTATCCAAAAAAATCATTTAAAAAATTGCAACAGAAGAGTATGAGTTTGCTACAGCTGTGAAGAAGTGACAAGCTGGCTTGAGGTTGCCAGAATCAATGAGAAAACTATATAAAAGGAGACAGCTCTATAAACCACCACCAGGAGCAAGACGGAAAGAAGGAGAGAGATGCAGGAACAGTCGAAAATGTTCTGCACATAAGAGTGAATGTACATGCATACATACTGTACATACATACAGGGTGGTCCAGATCTAATTATGCAATTTTTAATGCAATTCAGGAGAACAATGCAAGACAAAAGAATTGTTTGAAATATCTTGTAATAAACGAAAATGGATTTACATTGAATTAATTCACTGATTTTCCATGTAATGTCCATTTGTCCTCCATTCAGTTGTGAATTCTCTATGTAATAAACTTAATAAGTTATACCGTAATGAAAATTGCATAATTAGATCGGAACCACCCTATACATGCATACATACATACATACATACAGTTGTAGAATGCATGCCTGAATATTTAATAGAGGGAGGTATGCACCGTGTGGCTGCTGCAGGAGTGACAATAAACAGGGCTCCAATAAGATTATTGGAGTATGCTTGGACAAAAGCTAAAAATAAAAACAGCTGAAAAGAGATTGAACCCAAGGAGGGAATGCCAGAAACTGTGTGGAGTTTGCCCACCATAAGGTAAAGATTTAGCAATGTACATGATTTGCTGGATAATAACAACAAGAACATTTATTTATATAGCACATTTTCATACAAACAGTAGCTCAAAGTGTTTTACATAATAAAGAATAGAAAAATAAAAGACACAATAAGAAAACAAAATAAATCAACATTAATTAACATCGAATAAGAGTAAGGTCCAAAGGCCAGGGGGGACAGAAAAAACAAAAAGACGGCTGGAGAAAAAAATAAAATCTGCAGGGATTCCAGACCATGAGACCGCCCAGTCCCCTCTGTTTTAATAACTCAAAACATGGAAAAATGACTAGGTGGGACTACATTCATGGCATGCATTATGGTTTCTACCATTAACTAGTTGGAATAGCTGAGTGATACTTAACTCATTTCAGGTTTGTGTAAACTAAAATGTTGAAAGCTGGCAAAAAGTTATTTTAGAATATGGAGATGATATGTACAATCTTTCTTTCTTGAACAGCCAACATTAGAATACACAGCCTGTCTATTGCAGCTTTCTGACTGAACAATGCCTGACCAGATCCAGTTGCTGCCTTCAGAAATGCCAACCTTCTTCACATAAGCCTCTTTTCCTGTAACTTATTATGCTTGTGTAGGACATTCTAGGGTTCCACCCATACACATTTTGAGTTCACTTTCGGAACATATGCACAATAGTTCATTGAATGCTTGCTGGTGGAGTATTGATTTATTTTCAAAAGTAATAGTGTAGTCAATGATTTCTATTCTAAAAGATAGAAGATTTATGCAAAACTATGGGTGGGGGGGCAAAAAAGAAATTCCTCACTTTACCACATTAAAAGAAAAATAATTTTTAATTGAGCTAGTTTATTTTCACTTGAACTTCAATATTCTTTAATTAACTATTAATTTCAAAGCATTGCATTCTCGTAAGTATAAACCTTCCTTTGCTAGTCAAGTGGAAAGACAGTTCTTAATGCAGTGGCCTGATAAGTTGCTGCTGTGCTACACATTTGATAATTTAATTATAACTTGAAGTGTATAGCTATTAGATACTGTTCACTCCAGCTATGATTTTGTATTGCTACCCTTTATAATAAAGAGACTTGCTAATTACTAGATGAATAACTGGAGCCATATGACAATGACAGATGTCTTGCCCACACTCTGAAGAGCTGGCTCTTTATCAGTTTGGTTAAGATTTGACTTGATGTATATGTACCATTAGTAATAATACATCAGACTTTCCATCTGCTGAATTATGGATCACTTCATCTCTGTCATTTTTCCACTTAGATGCCCACAACATATTTGCATTACAACTGCTCCAAAAACATACCCACTACTTTCTTTTCTGATAAACAGAACCTCAAAAAGAACCAGGAAAATGACCATCAGTGAAAAGCTGTATCTTTGCCATTTAGAAAGAAAAATTTTGGCTCCTCTTGATTCAGATTTAAAACTCACTTCAATAATTAGAGTAAGTACAATAACCAAGCTATAAAAACAAACAGCTGCTCAGCTGGTTAGAAAATCAGAAGCCACTTAGAATTAAAGACAAAATTATTTTTGTAAATGTGGCTGATGAGTTTGTCTAAGGCAACTTATGGGACCAGCATAGGTGACATCTCTTTAAATATTTTTTACAGTTGGAGTGGAAACAGGTGAAGTGATTTAATTTAAGGTCCTACAAGAGTGAGAGGTCAGAACTGAACCTGCAGCTTTGTGGTTTAAGGCCTAGTGCTTTAATCACTTCACTATATTGCCTTACTTAATATCTACCATCTTTGCAAGCCTTTCTCTGACCAACCTGAAACCATTTTAAAATGAATTACTTTTAACAATCCATATATGGAAACAGTACTAAAAAAAATGTAAGAGATGCATCTATTACTCCCGTCTCTTCACTGACTGCTATGCATGGTAATGACATTTTTTAGGTATTTTTTTCTCTGTTATTTCTTTAGATCCACAGTTAGTCAAGTTTTTGCCCCGTTTTTTTCCAGCCTTGTAACCTTAGTTTATCATCCAATCTTATTTTGAAGCCTCTATGACAGCCTGATCTATGGACAGGATCATTTCAGAAGGCTGAAGTAGTCTTTCTGGAACATTTTGTTGCAAAATGCCAAGGCAACCATTCTGAAAATAATAGTCCAGAAAGTCATTGCAGCCAGTTACATGTCTACTCCTCCTGTCTGACAAGCACTATAGTATTGTGAAAGGAAGACCTGTGTGCAATATCAGGTACAGTTAAAGATAATAATCCATTGCGTTTGTTTAGAAAGCTTTGTTAATTGCAGGTGTATTTACATTTCAACAATTGATGACTGAAAGAACTAGTTTAATGAAAAAAGACTTGTCAAGCAAACATTGCTTTTTTATGTGAACAGATTCTCCAGAAAAGAAAAATGTGAAACATTGGACTGTGTTAAATTCATCTGAATTATGCAGAAATAAGTCAATAGGTAATTAAAACGAGCAAGTTGTTTTTTAAAAAAAGGATTATATTATAAATCCTGCATCCACTATGGCTCCACTGTATTAATTGATAGTAGTATATATTATATCAAAGTAATTGCTAGACCTGTAAAGATTCCCTAAGACATTGTTGGAGATCAGTTGTTTGTTTGTTTGTTTGAAAAGGAGGCACACTTTAGGTGTGCTCAAAACCAACAGCAACGTGCATTCAATAGTGCAGAGAGGAACCAAAGGTGAAAATGTTTCAAAGACCAATTAGAGAACATCTTCCTTTACTTTCATTTTGCATGGAAATATGGAAAGGTGGTTCTTTCTTGTACAAGATCATTTACATGATTTCATCAACAAACCTTAGTTTAGATGTTATTAAAAAGAATCTTTTGCAGAGAAATGCTTATGGTCTTCCTGGTGTGTAATTAAATTTATTTTGTTTTATTTTCAAAATCTTCAGAAAATGGTAGTATCTAAAAAGCACAGTAAATTTAAATTGCTTCTGTCATATAGCCAGTCTTTGTTATTTCCCCTAATCTCTATCTCAATTATTTTTATTTGGTTTGGTCATTAAACAACTGGTTATCACTGTGCTATTAAAGTTAGGTTAGAAATAAGTCAACTACATGTCTAATTTTTCTATGTGGTACAAATGCCCTTTGTTACGTGTTTTATAGTCTACTAAGTAATTATAGGTGAGGAAAACCGCAATGACACACATTCTGTTTTATGCTATACTATTATGATAGTAAGCATGTGGTAACAATTTTGTGTGTATGTATCATGACCAAATTTATAAGACAAAAACCAGAAACAGCAGATTTTAGACAGGACTGGAAATGACCATGCATAAATGACCATGGTAAAATTCCAATATGCTGCTATGCAATTGCATCCCTGTGATTGTGAGGGCATATTGGACCTGTAAAAAGAATTTATGTGCACAGGCCATTAAATCATCTTTAAGCTATTTTCAGCACTTATACATTTATGGGAATATTGGTCATATTGACATAGTTTATGCCAGTTGGCATTCAGGTGAAACGACAATTTATTGAATCTTGCCGAGGATGGTAGACATAAAATGGAATGCTTCACATATTTCTATTGTCACCTGATCTGGCAGAGTGACTGCCTACATCTGATCTTTATGTATATTGTGACCAGCACATGTTACTGCTATCTGACAGTGCTTGCACCCAAATTTGAGTCCTGGCTTTTTTACTACTTATTGACATATTGTGCTGATGCTACCGATTTAGCATTATTGAAACATTTCACATCTTGTCAGAAGTGTGAAAGTTTAAAACTATTTAATAAATAAACAAACAGGCATACTTTGATATATTATACTGCATGTGCCTGTGGAGTCAAGATTGTTTTAAAAACTATGTTAGCCTAAAACTCTAATAAATAGTTTATTTGTCATTTTTCAGTCTCATTAGAGGTCATTAATCTCCAATAAACAAGGAGAGAGTTGATTAATGCCCCAAGGTAGCCTAAATGAGGGTCCCCACTCGTATGGAGGTATCTAATACAAAACCTGTATCAAATGCTGTCATGATTCATTAAACATCTATTAAAAAGTCCACAGCTTTATCTTGTTTTGGGAAAGTGTATTGAACATGAATCCTGAAATCAGAAATAGAATTCATTAAAGTAGAACGATGTAATTGATTTTTTTAGACAAAGACATACTTGGTCTTCAACTGAATTTCTTGCAGTTGAATCATCAATTTGCCTATAACCAATTTTACTGCAAACTGTAACCCTCAAAATCTCATTTTGTAAATATGTGCATACTTTATTTACATGATAATACCTAGAGCAGAGTCATGGAAATATGAATAATGAAATGGTTAAAATGAAGTTGTCATTTTTTTTAATATCGGTAACTGACCAAGATGAAACATCTGAAGGCTCACGCTGCCTGTTGCACGGCTGCACTCGGGTTCCAATCCAGGTGGTTCATCGTGTAGTGGGTGCCTCAACGCACTCTGATCAGTGTATACTTCCAACCTTCTCCTCTTCCTCCAGGTCTTAATATTAACAGACAGGACCATGTGGTTTTCACAGCCTTCAGAATTTTGAAATGCACACAAACCTAAGATTAAACAAACATTCCATTGTCTTGTTCTTTAAATTGCAACATAATAATTGTTTTTATTTGTATAGTAGTTTGCCAAAGTATTACTACCTGCATCTATTTAATTATTACCTTAATAATGATAAAAAATAGTTTAGAATTCATGTCATACATAGAACACATTCTCCAGGCACTACGTCCAGCATTTGTTTTTACCACTTTCTAAAATTTGAACGATCCACGTTATGATTTTAAAATGGTTAGGTACTTTAGATACCCGATTCTGTAATGTACTGTAGTAAGGGGTTTAACGCAAACTATCTTTAAAAAGTATAGATTGTACATTTAACAATACTGTATTATTGTTTCCATGACATTTTAACAGTGTGATAATAGGATGTGCTGGATGATAGAGTGCAGCCTATTCTACTGCATAAAGGACAACCATTTTAGAAATTTTACAACTTGTCCCCTCTTACACTTAGCTTATTTGGCAAGTATCTATGATGACAGACATGGTATGTAGACTCTTTTAAATGCAACATAACATGTGTCACAGCATGCACCACAAACTTACAAAGCATAAAAAATTATTACTTATAACTATAGTTATTTAAGATCTGTGCCCAAGTTTCTGCATCATAAGTCATCTTGCATAAAAGTCTGTAAATGAACTAAAGAAGTTGAGTGATGTTATTACAAGTACATTGAGTTCTTGTCTAGCGAGCCTAACAGACAAACCGTATGTTTATTGTTGAGCAGTATTTTAAATTATCCACCTTGGTCCACATAACATTTATGATTAAAAAAAAAATGCTGTAATTAGCCTGCAGGAGTTTGCAAATTTCACACTCTACAGATTCAAGTATTACAAAGAACAACCTCAGAGCTATACTTTATAAGCATTTATTGGATAAACCATAGTACTGCAGTGATATCCTCTTGAGAATTTGAAAAAATAACAAATGTATTCTTCCAAAGATATGAGCTGTCCTTTTTAAAACACTGCTTAAGTCTTGAATGCTTGAATGTAAAATATTGAAATATAATTACAAATGGTAAACAAATGAACTTTAGTTGCCATGCCTGAGCAGAGTCATATGGAAAAGTGACTTAGGCATAGTTCTTATTAAACTGAAGCAGCAGAATCAAAATCAGTAATTGCCACAGACACTGCAGACATTTTGTGTTCAATATTAAGTGTACTTGCATAACAGGAATTATGTAAGCTAATAAAGTTCCGGCATTCATTTGTTCCTACCAATCAATACAACTAATTAGGGCTTTTTTGTCTGAAAACTTTTCCCTCTATTTATACCTTTCAAATTGACAGTTTATATATTGTTTTGTTTGGTAGATTGGTTACTTTTTTAATGCATTTTGAAAAGCCTTTCACATTTGGGATATGTGTAAATTGCTGGTACTTTGACCATCACTTGAGGTTTTTTCTTCCAAATTCTTCCTTTTAATCGGGCTCAATTCTTTATCATTGAGTCATTCTTTGCTTTTGTCACCCACTCTTTGATTTTTTTTCCTCGGTTTGGCATCTCTTTGCCTATTCCTCTTATCAGCTATTCTTGTCTTACCTTTAGCTGTCATTTTGCTTTATTTGTACTATCGTCCCTTTTTTTTCTTTTTTCTACAAGGCTTCAGAATAATGCCATAATTAGTTTTTGTCTGCTTATGTTGGTACAAGGATTCTGGATTCTCAACAGAAGGGAAAGAATTTGTGACCAAGATGAAACAAGTGTCAATGAATGTTGGTGGTATCAGTTCAGAGTGGTCTGACAGTTTCATTAAAATACAAGCAAATATTACAAGTCTCTATTATCACAGTTTCAGTTTAAGTACAGATACTGACAAAATATAGACTTGAGGCATGATTTATTTTATTTTTGTTTGACAATTCAGACAACTAAGTGTAAACCTGAAGGGTTCTGATGTTATATGGTAGGTTGGAGGAAAAATGTCTATTTGTTCTTGATATCCCCAAAACACCCCATATTAAGCAGTGCTCATTTGGTTCTTGGGATCAAATATCCATGAACTAACATTACTATATTTGAAGACAAGGCCTTTCATACCTTTGACTGGAAAACTAGCTCTTTGGTTCCAGGGACACCCTTTGAGTAAGTGACTCCTTGGTAATACAGTATACAGCTGGATGAGCTTTACCTTGACAATCATCTTTCAGAACAGCATGTTGATTCCATTGTGGCATGTTTATTTTATCCATAAGGTGAAGTAGGAAAATATAAATACATACATTTACTTGGGGAAACACAATGCAAATATTTCATCTTTAATTGAGTACATCTCTTAGATTAGAGGTTTGTGAAATGATTGAAAAACATTGCTTCTTGGATAAAAGAGAACTACTATTTGACCAAAGACATAATAAACATTTAGATTTGTGGGTTGAATTAAAACACATAATGTAACACAAAGATGTTTACCTTAGCTTTTCTTAAACTTTTGATAGGCAAGTAACACAGAAATAATCTAAGATATTCAAAATTTAGATTTATACATGAGCAGCACAGTTTTGCAGATAATTTTTAAATAAATATTAGTCAACATAAATTCAGTTGTCTGCCACAGTGGTGCTAGAAAGGTTGTGAATCCTTTAGAATTTTTGGAATGTTTGCATAAATATTATCCAAAATGTGATCAGATCTTCATTTAAGCCATTAGGTTTCCATACCTGGTGTCCTTCCATTGGGTGCGGCCCATTTCACCTTACAGAGCTTCTTCAACTCTCCCTACTTCTGGTCTTGACACATTTGCATTGGATTACAACCACTCCCAAAAGTTAAATTTCTCCTGCTTCAATTATTCTTTGATAGATTTAAATAAAGATCACTCTGACGTCAAGTTTATGCTGAAATTCAAAATATTCTAAAGGGCTTCATGAACTTTCAAGCTCCCATGTAAGGGATCAGCAATTACATAAAATCCATTTTGAATTCTCAACATACATTTTATTTACTGGTGTGTAGCTGCTGAACACTTTTGGTAAAAAGTTATGGTAAAATGTAAGATGATTTATTGGAGTGCATAAAAATGAACTTATTCTCATTATTTGCATTTATCCATTCTTATGTGGAGCTAGTGCACAATTCTCTGTGGCAATGCATCAAAACTGACCAGTCTAAGAGGCCCTCTGTGGCAATTGGCAATAATGTAAATGAAAACTTAAAAGTAAATGAATAATGTTAATACCTAACTTACAAACAAAACTGGAGTTTCTCCCTTTTAAAACACCTGAAGACAAAAGTAGCCAGGAAAAAAGGGATATAATTAATTAAAAAGATATTTGGATATTCAGATTTATCATATGCTATACATCAGGGGCCAAACTTCACGAGGGCCATAGTGGCTACAGGATTTAATTCCAGCAACTTTCTAAATGTGTAATCAGTTACTGCTGCTAATTAAAATGTTTGTTTTTTTGCCATTGTTTTAATTGCTTTGATCTTTAACATTCAAAACTTTTTAATATATTTTTTTTAATATTTAGATATATTGATCTGCTTTGGTCCAAAAAAACACTTTTAGTGGTACACTCACAAAAAAGAAAATCAAGAGATTTGGAAATTTATTGTGTGGCAGAATGAAAACACTAATACATTTTCTTTACTGTAAGTAAATGATCAAGATAAAATATTTACAGGCTCCAGACCACAATTTACCTTACATTGTCAGGACTCTGTGGTTTTTACAGCATTCTTTGGAGTTCTGTACTATACAGAAGTGTTTATCAGCTAGAGCTTAAGAATAAGACTAAGAAATAGCCATCAATTAAGAAGGTGGTTGGAGTGGAAGTAGTGGACCTTCAAGAACTGAACTTGAATCCCCTGCCTGTTTTAAGTTAGTTAGTTAGCTTGTCATTTGTGAGCTCACTTTACATCTCATTTTTGTATTGCTTCAACATGGTTCAGAATCTTACATAAGAAAGTTAATTAAAATTATTACAAAAGTAGCCTGGTCAATTGGCAGCAGTATTTAGTTGCTAATTAAGAAAACAGCTGGAATAAAAACCTGCCATAACTGTGGACCTCCAAGATCTGAGTTTGACTTTCCTGCTATAGAGTATGGGCCAACATAACCCAGATGAGTAATGGCCTGGTCAAGTCACATTTGAAATTTAAATACCAATGTCTCTTTAGCATCACAGTATCAGTTTAAAAACATCATCAATGTCCAATGCTTGATAAGTTAGATTATCCATTATTAATGCTGTAGAACTCATATCAATAATTTAGATAGATAGATAGATAGATAGATAGATAGATAGATAGATAGATAGATAGATAGATAGATAGATAGATAGATACTTTATTAATCCCAAGGGGAAATTCACATAATCCAGCAGCAGTATACTGATACAAAGAAACAATATTAAATTAAATAGTAATAAAAATGAAAAAAAATTTAAATCAAATTAATGTTCGCATTTACTCCCTGCGTGGAGTTTGCATGTTCTCCCCGTGTCTGCGTGGGTTTCCTCCGGGCGCTCCGGTTTCCTCCCACAATCCAAAGACATGCAGGTTAGGTGGATTGGCGATTCTAAATTGGCCCTAGTGTGTGCTTGGTGTGTGGGTGTGTTTGTGTGTGTCCTGCGGTGGGTTGGCACCCTGCCCTGGATTGGTTCCTGCCTTGTGCCCTGTGTTGGCTGGGATTGGCTCCAGCAGACCCCCGTGATCCTGTATTGGGATTCAGCGGGTTAGAAAATGGATGGATGGATGGATGGATGGATTTACTCCCCCGGGTGGAATTGAAGAGTCACATAGTGTGGGGGAGGAACGATCTCAGTCTGTCAGTGGAGCAGGACAGTGACAAAAGTCTGTCACTGAAGCTACTCCTCTGCCTGGAGATGACACTGTTAAGTGGATGCAGTGGATTATTCATGATTGACAGGAGTTTGCTTAGTGCCCGTCACTCTGCCACAGATGTTAAACTGTCCAACTTTAATCCTACAATGGAGCCTGCCTTCTTAACAAGTTTGTCCAGGCGTGAGGCGTCTTTCATCTTTATGCTGCCACCCCAGCACACCACCGCGTAGAAGAGGGCACTCGCCACAACCGTCTGGTAGAACATCTGCAGCATCTTACTGCAGATGTTGAAGGATGCCAACCTTCTCAGAAAGTATAGTCTGCTTTGACCTTTCTTACATAGAGCATCAGTATTGGCAGTCCAGTCCAATTTGTCATCCAGCTGCACTCCCAGATATTTAAAGGTCTGCACCCTCTGCACACAGTCACCTCTGATGATCACAGGGTCCATGAGGGGCCTGGGCCTCCTAAAATCCACCACCAGCTCCTTGGTCTTGCTGGTGTTAAGGTGTAAGTGGTTTGAGTCGCACCATTTAACAAAGTCTTTGATTAACTTTCTGTACTCCTCCTCCTGCCCACTCCTGATGCAGCCCACAATAGCAGTGTCATCAGCGAACTTTTGCACTGGCAGGACTCGAGTCATATTGGAAGTCTGATGTATATAGATTGAACAGGACCGGAGAAAGTACAGTCCCCTCGGCGCCCTGTATTGCTGCACACAATGTCAGACCTGCAGTTCCCAAGACGCACATATTGAGGTCTGTCTGTAAGATAGTCCACAATCCATGCCACAGGTGTGAATCTACTCCCATCTCAGTCAGCTTATCCCTAAGGAGCAGAGGTTGGATGGTGTTGAAGGCGCTAGAGAAGTCCAAAACATAATTCTTACAGCACCACTGCCTCTGTCCAGGTGGGAGAGGGATCGATGAAGCATATAGATGATGGCATCCTCCGCTCCCACCTTCTCCTGGTATGCGAACTGCAGAGGGTCGAGGGCGTGGCGGACCTGTGGCCTCAGGTGGTGAAGCAGCAGCCGCTCCATGGTCTTCATCAGATGTGACGTCAGAGCAACAGGCCGGAAGTCATTCAGCTCACTAGGACGTGATACCTTTGGGACAGGAGTGATACAAGATGTTTTCCAAAGCCTTGGGACTCTCCCTGTTCCAGGCTCAGGTTGAAGATGCGCTGTAGAGGACTCCCCAGTTCCAACGCACAGGCCTTCAGCAATCGTGGCGATACACCATCTGGACCCGCTGCTTTGCTGGCACAAAGTCTTTTCAGCTCTCTGCTCACCTGGGCTGCTGTAATTGTGGGTGGGGATGTCTCACCTATGCTGGTATCAGCAGAAGGATGGTTGGAGGATGCAGTACTCGAGGTGAGAGTGGGTTACTGTGATCAAACCTATTAAAGAAGTTGTTCATTTGGTTTGCTCTCTCCACGTCTGTCTCGATGGCGGCACCCGCTTGAGCTGCAGCCAGTGATAATCTTCATCCCATCCCACACTTCCTTCATGCTGTTGTTCTGCAACTTCTGCTCCAGCTTTCTCCTGTACTGCTCTTTCGCCCTGAGCTGGACTCGGAGTTCCTTCTGCACGCACTTGAGCTCATGCTTATCACCACCTTTAAAAGCCCTTTTCTTCTGGTTCAAAAGGCCCTTGATGTCACTTGTAATCCATGGCTTGTTGTTAGCATAGCAGCATACTGTTCTTACTGGAACTACAATGTCCATACAGAAGTTGATGTAATCAGTTGTGCATTCAACAGCCTCTTCAATGTTCTCACTATGTGACCCAGCAATATATCCCAGTCTGTAGTTCCAAAGCAGTCTCTCAGAGCCTGCTCTGCCTCAGGGACCACTTCCTGAATGAGCGTGTTGTTGTAGGTAGCGCCCTCACTCTTGGTTTGTATTGAGGCTGAAGCAGAACCAGGTTATGATCTGCTTTCCCAAGCGCAGGCAGTGGGGTGGCCTGTATGCGTCTTTAACGCTTGCATATAGTAGGTCAATAGTCCTGTTTCCTCGAGTGTTACAATCCACATACTGGGAGAAGGCAGGTAATGTTTTGTCCAGCGTTACATGGTTAAAGTCTCCAGCGATTAGCACAAGTGCCTCAGGGTGCTGCGTTTGTAACTTAGCAACTGCGGAATGGATGATGTCACTCGCCATCTCGCGTTCGCTTGAGGGGATGTAAACAATAACAGCAATCACGTGTCCAAACTCTCTGGGCCAGTAATAGGGACGCAGACTTACGGCCAACAGTTCGATGTCCCTGCAGCAAGTGGAGATTTTAACGTTTACATGTCCTGAGTTGCACCACTTTGTATTGACATAGAGAGCGAGTCCTCCTCCTTTCTTCTTTCCACAGGTACTTGCGTCTCTGTCCGCTCTAACTGTGCTAAACCCGGGTAGCTCCACGTTAGCATCTGGGATGATAGACGTTAGCCACGTTTCACTAAAACACAGCAAGCTGCATTCTCTGTAGGTTCTGACATTTTTCACCAGCACTGCCAGTTCGTCGATCTTACTTGGTAGTGAGTTTACATTTCCCAGGATCACAGAAGGCACCGACGGTTTATAACGCCATTTTCTTTCAAGTTGTCTCGATTTAATCTTATCTTTTATCTTTGCGCTGGCTGCCCGATATCGTCTTCTTACCTCGTCAGGTAAATAAGGAACCACACCGCCATAAGCATTTCTTCTCAGTGCTTTAAGCTGACTACTTGAATAGGCGATTCTCGGAGTGTAAAAATCCATGTCAAATAGTAAAATAGTAAAAAGTGTCCAGGGAGCAATTCCACATAAAAGAAAGTGGTAGAAGTGATCAGTGAAATAGAGAAAAATAGAGATAAAAAGGGAGTAAAGAGTATAACATGAGCAATTCTTTCCCAATGTGGAGATGTATAAGAAGGAGTCTTAATTCCTAAATTTATTACTCGTTTCATTTCCTAGAGCCCCCCACAGTTAACTAATTTGTAAATTAGGAGTGTTTACTAATATTCACTTTTTGTGAATTAATATTAATATTGATTTTTGCATACATGTCATTGTACATGAGGCATTTCACTTTGTCATGGCTTCCATGTCAATGGAGAGAACAGGAAATCAATGAAGGTTTAGTAGCCCATTTTGACACAGAAAACAGAAATTTCATTTTATCTGTATAGATGTTTTATGTTCTTAATGTCTAAAATATGTTAACCTTCCTCAAACTACACAATATGACAATCTCCTGTTTTGTTTTACAGATAATTGTGCTTTATCCTTACATTAGTCAGGGTGATATTTTATCCAGATCACTTCTGTAGCACATCTAACCCTGCTTTGCCACTTCAGTCCCATCAAATATTGTCATTTCTTGTGATCACACTTTTATTGAAAGTTTTTTCAACATAGTACCCAATGCTTCTTTGAGCCTTGCTGTAGAATACCCCTATAGACTCAAATTGAAAAACCAAAGTTTCTAGGGGAATGGTCCAGGTTTGGGGTGCGACTATAGGGTAGGTGTAATTTGTTCATTTCCAGCAAGAGGCTACAGTTATCTTTAAAGCAATTGTCCATAATGCAAATAACCTTGCTAAATGAAGGAGAGATGAAGCACAGATATGTGTAATAGGAGGATAGTCTGAGGAAACAGAGGGATATTAGCAGCAAGAGTGGAATCCAGGAAATAAGAAACATTTGAAACATTTGTGTAAAAAGGTGCCTGGATTGTTCAATGAACAGTAATGACAGTATTTATTTTACCAAAATGAAGGAGAAGAAAGAGACACCTGATTCAGCAGGAAGAATTGAAAGAGGAGTACTAGAGAGAGGATAGTCAGTCACTGCCGAACCCGACACAATGCAAAGTCCAGAAGTAAACGTAAAGATTCGGCAGAGATATCCCACTTACAGTATTATCTTGTCACAAATCAATGTGGAATGCTTAATAGTTGATCCGTTTTTAATATTGTGAGAATAAAAATCCAGAAATATGCTGTATGTGAGAGTGATGGAGAGGAAGCCTTTTCTCCGCCCACAGCACAAACAGAGCCGCTTGAGGTATGCTCAAGCACATTTGGACAAGCCAGCTTCATTTTGGAATAAGGTGCTGTGGACTGATGAAACTAAAATTGAGTTATTTGGGCATAACAAGGGGCGTTATGCATGGAGGAAAAAGAACACAGCATTCCAAGAAAAACACCTGCTACCTACAGTAAAATATGGTGGTGGTTCCATCATGCTGTGTGGCCAGTGCAGGGACTGGGAATCTTGTCAAAGTTGAGGGACGCATGGATTCCACTCAGTATCAGCAGATTCTGGAGACCAATGTCCAGGAATCAGTGACAACGCTGAAGCTGCGCCGGGGCTGGATCTTTCAACAAGACAACGACCCGAAACACTGCTCAAAATCCACTAAGGCATTCATGCAGAGGAACAAGTACAACATTCTGGAATGGCCATCTCAGTCCCCTGACCTGAATATAATTGAAAATCTGTGGTGTGAGTTAAAGAGAGCTGTCTATGCTCGGAAGCCATCAAACCTGAATGAACTAGAGATGTTTTGTAAAGAGGAATGGTCCAATATACCTTCAACCACAATCCAGACTCTCATTGGAACCTACAGAAGCGTTTAGAGGCTGTAATTTCTGCAAAAGGCGGATCTACTAAATATTGATTTCATTTCTTTTTTGTGGTGTCCAAATTTATGCACCTGACTGATTTTGTTTGAACAATTATTGCACACTTTCTGTAAATCCAATAAACTTCATTTAACTTCTCAAATATCACTCTGTGTGTCTCCTATATGATATATTTAACTGACATTTTTTATCGTAACAACCAACCATTTACAATGAAAAATAATGACTATTAACAAGGTTGCCCAAACTTTTGCATCCCACTGTAATTTTTTGTAATTGCTAACTTGTATAAGAATGACAAAAGAACTGATGACCAATTTAAATACTGGTACTAAATATGCCTTTACGTACATGTGATTTTGCAGCCTGGTAACTGAATCTTCCTACGCTGCTCTTCCTCATAACAAAATCAAAAAGTCTAAAGCAACTGTTTTACTACAGATAGACATCTTGATAATAGCTAGCAGTCAGCAGGCAACTGTGGTTAGCCAAGCAGAAATAATTATTCAAAGCTAATTTTTCAATTTTACTTAAACTAACCTCTTCAGGAACACTGAAGTTTTCATTAACTTCCTGTGTTGGACTTCTTCCAATTGTTTTTGTGCCTAAAATCAATAAATGCAATTATTATGCTATTAAGATGTGTTTTAAATATTCCTGTTCAGAGTTAATTATAAACTGTATGAATAACATTTTTTTATGAAAGGGTAGGACAATCTAATCAAAGGGGACAGCACAAAGTATTGTATTAAACAAAACACAAAAAAAAAACAATACTAAGCTACCTCACTGACCTTGACTATATGGGGACTGCTACAGCAGGCACAATTTTCCTCTTGCCTCTCTATACACTCCCTTTGTCTTTATCAACAGCTACATGACCACTGTCAAATGAGTCTTTGTCCCACCTCACTTCTTGATTCCATACTTACCGGCAGGGATCAGCTTTTGAAGCATACTTTTCTGTTACTTTGGTTAAATACTGGAATCCTTTCCAGGCACAAGGTATTCATGTTTCATTGAGCTTCATTTCTAAGCAAAGGGTCAAAGCTTCCTGCATTCTAAAATGTCAAGCAATTCATGTCATGTAAAAACCCTTTCTTGACACTTGATCTTTTTTCTTTGGGATATTGCAACAGTTCCCCGTGACTGCTGAAATTATTTCCAGAGCAACCCCCATATCTCCACTTGGTGCTTTGGTGTCTGAACTTTTAAAGTATGAACCTTTTCAGGCCTCTCCTACATCATGTGACATCCTTTTGACTTCTTTTGTTCCTGACAACCCCTTGCAGAAAGTAGAATAAATAATATTATACATACATTTGGTAGTAATCATAAATGCATTTACCTGATATTATGTTTTAAAATGTTTTCAGATAATGCATAATTTCATTAGTAAGTAAAATTTTCAATTTGTTCTTGCTTTTAGTTGTTTGATGAATGTAAAATTGGTAACAGTTCACTAGACAGCAGTTTCTCAAAAGAATATTACAATTAATGACCATTGTGAATAATCAATCTATCTATCTATCTATCTATCTATCTATCTATCTATCTATCTATCTATCTATCTATCTATCTATCTATCTATCTATCTATCTATCTATCAAATGTATATAATGATTTGGCAAACATCAATTAACAGAATAATGGTAGTAATGCACTGTTTAACAGTGCATCAATGCCTAAAATGCACTTCTATCTTACTCAGATTATTAACTAGTCCATTGTTCTACAAAGGAGTTGAGAATTGGAAGACACTTACAGTCACTTTTAAAGGCCTGCAAACAGATGAGCAAACAACTTTGAAAATGAAAAGAATCTTAGGAAGCAGATGAAAAGGGAAGCTAAAACAACTTCGATGCACCAAATCTATGGTCAAACTGTGCATGTGCTACACAATTGAGCCCTTTGTAGGTCAACCTTGAACCTCAAATCAACCAAACATGTCCTTCCAAACTTGTCTAAAATGTCATTAAGTAATGCAGTACCTGGTTGCATGAAGCCCACAACAACACTCAGTCTTTTAACAGCATACCTCCATGTGCCCAAAATTATTATAAGGAAATATTAAAGGAGTTCAGCCTTATCAGTTTATACAAACATAGATTAAGAGGTAGCATGGTTGAAGTGTTCAAAATTATTAAAGGCATTAGTATAGAGGAGCCAGGCTGTTACTTTAAAATGAGTTAAATAAGAACACAGGTACACAGTTGGAAACTTTTTAAGGGTTACTTTCACACAAACATTAGAAAGTTTTTCATCACACAGACAACCATGGAGACATGGAATAAATTATCAAGAGTTGTGATAGAAGGTAGGATTTTAGGAACCTTCATATCTTAACTTCATGTTATTTTGGAGAAATGTTTCTAATCTTCAAATGAGATCCATTGCCCCTCATCCAAAGACAGAGCTCACTTGAAATGACAGATCCCATTAACTGCGACTTGAGCAGTGGCATTGTTAGATTGCAGTAATAGTGCACCAAACCGTGTGGCATAAATTTAAATGTGCATTACTTGAGTCATTACTTGCACTTTAACACACATAGTTGGAAGAGCATCACACTTTTTCATGCTATAGAGCAAATACCTTCCTATTCAGTGTAATAAGCCATGCCACCTGGACTTTGCTATTTGCAATGGCTTCCTCTATCTAAAACTCCACACATCACATCTTCATCAGAACACATCTCCTCCTAGACCTCTCTCTTTCTCGGCAAAAAGATCAAACATTCTAGCCTCTCCCTGGCATGCACAGCAGTGCTTCATAATCACTTAGCATACTGTACACATCACATCTACTTATCAACAACACCTTTTGGTCTCTGTCAGTTTGCCCACTTCTGTTAACAGAGAAGAAGGCGAGTCCAGGATCTGCCAAAAATGCCCTGAGAAACCCAGCTAGTGGCTCATGAAAGGCTCTGCAATGTTTTTATCAGCCTGTGATCCCTAAATCTAAGTATCAGTAAAGAAAGAGGATAATGCTTTTAAAAACTCTGAGCATTGTGTGAGAGTAGTTGTACATAGAAAAATAAAAGAAATAGAATGGCTCAATAAGGCAAAACAAAATACTATCAAGCCAAGCAGAGGATGGGGTGGGTTGCCTGCAGTCTTTAGCAACACTAAGGCCTGGCATATATTCCTTTGATAAAATGCTTTGCAGTGCTTTAGCTTTTCAAACTATTATATTGTTTCACAAGCACACATCCACCTACTTGCACTTGTCTTTTCAATGAGGATAGTTTGTAAAGTATATGCAATGGCTGTGCATCATTTGCTATAAGTGCCAAACTGTTATACTAGTTATATATGCTAATGGGGGAATGGTCATGGCTTACAATATATTTTGCCAGTCTTTGGGATGTTAATAGAAAAAAAATATATATTAGTACAGTATTGTCTTTTACCATTTTGAATGTTCAAACTGATGTACCGAGTTCATTGAAGAATAAAACATATACAGTGATTTGATGTTTTGAAGGATTTTAGGTGGATTTGAAATTATTGTAGTTTTGGTAGAGTTGAAGTAATTTGGCAGTGGTGCTACAATTACAACATCTAATAATCATATTTTTTTTGCCTTGAGTTAAACTAATTATTGTAATTGAACTGAGAAGATTAAAAAATAGATGGAGGATTATTTTGCTTCTTGCAAAAAATCTCCCTGTTGAACAGACTTAACTGCTTGTAATAAAGATATAAGTATCACACATGTTATAATGCAACCATTTGGATCCATATGATGTTACACCCCATCCAACAGTTAATGGAAATCTAAGTGCATTGGTTAGTAGCATTTTTACACTTCCTTATAAGTACAGTTTCGCAAGGGTTCAGCTGATGAGGCGAACTATAACAGTCACACTTACATTTATGCAAAAGTTAGTGGAAATGATAAATTGACAATGCATCTGTCATGATGACTGTTTAAGCATCTTGCCACCTAGCGGATAATGCATAACACTTTTACATGTATTTATCAAATCATTTATGTGCCAATGAAGTGACTCCATGCCAGAAAAAGATATGGCTTGTTATTTTAAGTGCAACCAAAACGGAGCCATCTCTCTAGTAAGTTTCGACTACTTATAAAGGTTAGCAATGAACAATCTTAGCTTTGTTGGGCACATCTCGACCAGAAAGGGGAGAATTAACAAGGACCTCTGTGACAATGATATGTTACTAACTGGACCTTCTGTTGTAGAATTATTTCTTGAATAATTCATGCTTTTTAAAAAACACTTGCAACTAAGTGTGCTTATCACAGGGTTCAGCCTAGCCAACTTACAACTGCAAAAATTCTGACTGACTTGTGGCTCACCATCCTGGCACTGCTTATAAGAATAAATTATTTCAGAACCAGTATAATATTTCACTGAAAATCTCATTTATATCTTGTGTTATCATTTGGATTGGTCAAAATTAAATATGGTGTAGGAGGTATTGTTTGTACAGATATAGAAAGTACACATGCCTAATGATTTACATGTTTATGATTCATTTAATATTGGCTTTACTATAGTGTGTGACTTTTCTTTGCAGTCTGCTTGCATAATTACAGCTAGATGCATTTTTGTACATGATAATGACTAATTATAAGAGAATTATAGTATTTTAGGTACTTTATAAATAAAATGTGCAATTATTTGTGGTAATAGTATATATAGATTATAGTATATTCATGAGTTTTTATTTAAGGCATGAGAATTGATAGAATCTCATGGTGCATGTAACATGATGAGATGATGGTACAGTAGTTAGTGTTTCTGCCTGACTGTCCCAGGATATCTGATCCAGATCCTGGCCCAGTAGCTGTCTGTATGAGGTCAGATGCATTTATGCTAATATTTTTTCTACAGATACCCTGATTTTCCCCCTATACCCCATATGTTAATGTAACACTATTAAACACACTCAACTCATATTTGGGCAGTTTAGTGTCACATTGGATTACCTGATATTCTGTCAAAGTTTGATTCCCTTGCAACATAGACTGTCTGGATTAATTTCAGTTCACCTTGATGAAAAGAGTAAATGAAGTTGGTACTGGAAATGCATATTTTTATAAAGTTGTTTTTTAAACAAATAAATAAAAAAAGAAGAAAATGAAGTATAAAATAAAGTACTGTAAAACAAATATTTCTTGCTCCTTGGGCCTTCCTAAACAGGCTTATACTCCCTTGTAGAAGGTGGAGTGTTTTGCTCATTTACTTCCAACAATACCACAATTTTCCTTTTCACCTGCGCACACCCTCTCTCTCTCTCTCTCTCTCTCTCTCTCAACTCTGACCTCTCTTTATTCCACCAGTTAAATGATTGTTACTGGTCATCTTCAGACTAGACACTTAATGTGTCAATGACCAAGTCAAGGCTTTAAACTATACACAGAAGCAAGGCCGCGATAAGTTTTTTGGTAAGGGGTGTTGCTGACTACAGAGACTATACAATATGCATACATAATCTGCTTAAGCCTACTGTACATCAGTTACATACAATAATGAGAAATACGTTTTCATGTCTTACCCTACTGCCACAGTGACCACTAATTATCTGTTACATAACTTACCAAACAAATTACTCATTATGGTCCTATAACAATTTCATTTTGTATTCTGTAGAATGCCCTCCATCTCCCCAAACACTAGACAGAAAGGCTTAGACACAAGTATAAAAGAAACTTTTCTCTATAAGCATTTTCCCCATCACAATCACAAGTACAGAAGTAAAAATTACACAGCAATGCTTTTCTTCTTTTCTGTCTCTCACTCTCTTCAGCGTAAGGCTGGAGACCCACAAAGTAGGGCTCCCCAGTCATCACAGCACAACCTGGCCGCACCCACGGAACCCAACAGGGCTGAGCTGACAAACTCCAAGTCCCATGATGACCTGTGAGAATCCATGGCAATGCCACAACTGAAGAAGACTGCCATCTAGCACCCTGGGGGAGAAAAAGCCATATGCAAGTTGTCTCTCCCTGTTCTTCTATCCTGTTGGCGAACCCAGCCGGCTAAGGTTCCCAGGCAGTGCCCTTTACAATCTATATTCACATAAACAGTTCAATTCCTTGAAAGACTAGAAATTGTAATAAACAAATATACTGTATTCTGTATATGCATAACATACTTTCACGTACAGTATAACACATTTTTATGTACCATTCCATACAATGATCATGCAGAAGAACTATGTAATAATATTGGCTTAGCTTTTATTTCAATACATTTGGAGTCTATCCCAGCAAATGAAGTTTCAATACCTGAAGAGGGTTTCAGTCCACTGCAGGGTGAACACCTACACACACTAGGGCCAATTTAGCAATATCAGTTCACTTAACCTGAATGTCTTTGCATTTTCTCCCAATTTCTGTGTGCGTTTGCTTTGGTTTCCTCCCACAGTTCAAACATCCAGTACACAAACCCTGGTCTCCTTACACAGTATATGTATGTATGTACTGTATGTATGGATGTATATACACACACAGTACATATATAAAATATAAAGTTAAAATGTTATGGTTAAACTAAGAAAAAAATTAAAATAAGAATGCATTTTCAAAATTAAATAAATTAATAATAGAAACACAGCAGGCTAGGTGTTTTTACAGTTTACAGTCTTTTGTCAAGACAACAATAAACATTACCTGTTGTTCAATAGAGGATGCAAAGTGCCAGCTCAGTAACTTCAACATGATATTTGTCTTACTCTGTTTCCAAATGACCTTTCTAAACCATAAATTTTGTGTATAGCAACATTCTGCTCAAGTATGTAGACTTTAGCGAATGTCTTTATCAGTAGATCAAGTAAGTTTTATTTTCAAAAGGGATGTGTCACTACTGTGCAAAGGTAACATAATGCAAAAACCAGACAAGTAAGCTGAATAGTTTATCATTAGCAATATTCTGTCCATATAGCATTTCAAATGGTTTCGTTGAACAGTACATCTCAACCTCAGCCTTCTGAATTATAAACACTGAGTGCAAAGAAAGCCAGCAGCTCGTCATTACCTTAGACCTCATAAGCATCCTGGATTTTGCTTTCATTTTGTGCTACTCAGTGCTGACATAAGCCATAGTTTGATCCAGGTGCAAGTAAACATCAACATCCCTAACTAACTGCCTACCATCAAGTCAGTACACAGTAACAGCACAATTTATATGTGATAATGTACTGAACTTGATACTTATTATACTAATTGGTTATTTAATAAAACAAAGATATGTTCTTACCTTACATCCTGAATAATCAAAAAAAAAAAGGGAAAAAGGTTTTGTAAGAACTGGAATAGACTAACCATGGTCTAATATTTACGAGCGCACTCAGAAGTGGCATCAGAGTTTGTCATTTAAGTAAAATCATCATTTTTGTGTGCTTCATCACTAGAAATGGAATTTACTGATAATGCAGTCATTTGCCATTTCTGAAGTATTGTCGTTAACACGACAAATCACATTTTTCTTCTCGCACTGCACTTCCTGATAGCCCCTATTCCAGCTGTACTGCAGCTTCAAATGGAGTATCAAGCGGCAATGTTCATTGGATATGAGTAAACTTGGTGATGATAGAAAGTCTGTGACTAGTGGTGAATGAATTATCTCAGGTTAAAGATGACACGATCAGCCAGTGAGTGTATAGGCAAGAAAACTTCTGTGAAAAACTGAGAACAAATATTTTTTTCATACATTTTAATACATTTCTGGGCCCCTGTAACTCGTGGGGCAATTATCCCAACCAAAGCACCTTCAGCATCCCCCTTCCCACATCTTTTTTTTTTTTTTTTATTTATTTTTTTCATTTTTTCGTTTTTTTTTACTATTTAATTTAATATTGTTTCTTTGTATCAGTATACTGCTGCTGGATTATGTGAATTTCCCCTTGGGAATAATAAAGTATCTATCTATCTATCTTTGCAGAAGTCTTTCTGCCTATTTGGCATTACAAACTAAGGAAGTCTTGGTGCCTCTTTCCCCCAAAGGTTCTTGAAGTGCCTCCACTTACTCTCGACCTCAAAGCACCACTCCCCTTTTAAAAGGCTGGGAACTACATGCAGCTTCCAGATTGCCAGATACTTACACTTGATCAGATTTCCTATATATATATATATACTAGTAAAATACCTGCCCTTCGCAGCGGAGAAGTAGTGTGTTAAAGAAGTTATGAAAAAGAAAAGGAAACATTTTAAAAATAACATGATTGTCAATGCAATTGTTTTGTGACTGTTATGAGTGTTGCTGTCATCAAGGATTTGATTATCATTATTTCTTTCAATCAGGTTCATATTTGGAGGATGTGTTGTGTTCAAGTTATATTCCATGTTTGTCAACCGTTGTAAAGATAACAGTTTTCATTCATCGAAGTGTTCACTACCCAAATCGGTACTCGTGAATCTAAGATGTTTAACAGGCATTCCCGGTATTAAGTTGTGGATTTTCCTGCGAATATTTAGCGGCAGTGTGTCTATGAAATTAATTTAAACTTAAGCTTTACACCTTGCTTTCCTATTGATATGTCTACAAAGGCTTGTTCAGATTCAGAGGGTTGTTCCTTTCTTACTGCATCAATAAACAGCCCGTCTTCCTCTTTATCTAAAACATCACACACTACATGCACGGGTTTACCTTTCCAATCCTGCAAACTTTAGCGAAGTGGTTCAATTTACCACATTTTTTACACTGTCTTTAGCTGGACATTGACTTTTTCCCCTGTGTGCTTTGTTTCCGCAGTACCTGCACTTATGAATATGCTTGTATGCGTCACACACTTCATATTCTTTTGCTGCCTTCTCAATTGTGTAATGCATTTTTTGTTCAGCGCTCTTTGAAGCTCTTGTTTTTTGTGTGCATACTGCGTTCACAGTCAGTTTACGTGAGCCGCTCGGAGTACATGCATCGAAGGTTCTCAGCTGTGGTTGTGCTATCTTGTGCGATCTTGCGATGTCCACGGCTTTATTTAATGTTAGCTCATACCCGGCACTTAAAAGTTTCTCTCGCACTTTTGCTGAGTTTGTGCCAAACACTATTCTATCCCTTACCATCTCATCTTTGTTTGCATAAGCAAAGTCCTTCAGCAGCAATTTTAACTCCGTTACAAATTGATCAAAAGTCTTGTTTATACCCTGCATCCTCTCAGTAAACTTGTATCTCGCGAAAATCATATTCGTCTTAGGCATGACAAACGTCAGCGGCAGCGTGTCTATGAACTTAATTTAAACTTAAGCTTTACACCCTTACTTTCCTATTCGTTTGCATAAGCACAGTCCTTCACCAGCAATTTTAACTGCGTTACATAGTGATCAAAAGTCTCGTTTATACCCTGCGTCTTTTCATTAAACTTGTAACTTGCGAATATTGTATTCATCGTAGGCATGACAAACGCCAGGGGCAGCGTGTCATTGAACTTAATTTAAATTTAAGGTTTACACCATGCTTTGTTTCCACAGTAGCTGCACTTATGAATATGCTTCTATGTGTCACTCGCTTCATATTCTTTTGTTGCCTTCTCAATTGTGTAATGCGTTTTTTGTTCAGCGTTCTTTGGAGCTCTTGCTTGTTCTCTGCGTACTGTGTTCACAGTCAGTTCACGTGAGCTGCTCGGAGTACATGCATCGAAGGTTCTCAGCTGTGCTTGTGCAATCTCATGTGATCTTGCAATGTCCACGGCCTTATTTAATGTTAGCTAAGATCCTGCACTTAAAAGTTTCTCTCACACTTTCGCTGAGTTTGTGCCAAACACTAGTCTGTCCCTGACCATCTCATCTTCATTTGCATAAGCACAGTCATTCACCCGCGAATATTTAGCGGCAGCGTGTCTATTGGATTGCTGCTGATGGACGGCCTTATATGGGCAGGCACTCAATTACATAGGAGGCGTGACGATGAAGAACGCAACTCTGCCTCACACGGCGACTGAGCTGCAGGCTATGGCCATATATATGTACATAAGTAGGTTCCAGTTATGACCATTACGCGTAGAATTTCGAAATGAAACCTGCCTAACTTTTGTAAGTAAGCTGTAAGGAATGAGCCTGCCAAATTTCAGCCTCCTACCTACACGGGAAGTTGGAGAATTAGTGATGAGTCAGTGAGTCAGTCAGTGAGGGCTTTGCCTTTTATTAGTATAGATATATATATATATAAATATATATATATATATATATATATATATATATATATATATATATATATATATATATATATATATATATATATATATATATATATATATATATATATATATATATATACAGTAGACCCCCGCAAAGTCATGTTCGGGGTTCACTAATTTTTTTTTTAAAACCATTAATTGTTAGCGGAAAGTGCAAATATCCTCCGCAATTTTTTATGCCTTTTTTCATGCCAATACTTTGCTATAGAGAGAACAGGAAGCAACCGCTGACGGAAACACAGTTTGAGATCGTGAAAGTAGCCAATCCAAGAGCGTTATTCATTTCTCCTTGCTGCCCATTGACTGCTGCTTCGTGATGCGTCTCCATGTGAGTGGGTTTACCGCCGCGGTTTGGGATGGTGGAAGTAGCCAATCCGAGAACTAAAAAGTTATGCTGCAGTTGCGTGTCACTATGGTATTAATGAAAGCACTGTATGCTACATAAAGAACAACAAAGCAGACATCTGGAGTTCTGTAAGTTTCTGTGATAGTGCCAAAAAGGTGACGACTGTAAGGAATAAAAATATCGTCAGGATGGAATCTGCCTTGGCACTGTGGATCACCGACTGCAGGAAGACCATCCCCTTGGACGGTAACATAAGCCGTGAGAAAGCACGGAAATTGTACCAGCAGTTCGCTACAGGAGACTATGTAGCAACTTCCTATCACAATGTTCCTGAAACCTATAAAGAAAATCCAGCACGAAACCCCACCAGAAGAAGACCCGTACAAAGATACGACTCCACCTGAAGCGCCACCCGAGGAGTTTTAAATCCCGTACTGCACAGCTACTTCATCATCATCAATATCATTCATCATTGGTGAGTACCCGTACATTTTACTGTATTTTAATTAAATGAAATTATTATGTATTTACTCTACTTATAACAAAGAAAATGACAGCGCATACCAAAGAAAATGCGCTTGCATGAATTACAGTACATATATCGGTAACATCGGTATTTTACATTCTAGCAACGCGGGAGACATAGCAGTACAGTACTGTACAGTAGACGGGTTTACCTTTACGTTCTGCTTTTAGGTAATGTATTAAGGTAAATTTTAGGTAATGTATTAAGCTGAGTTTGCAACAAAATTGAAGTGTTATGGGGTCATGCTGTATTTAGGGTTGAAACTATAAAAAAAGGCATTTAAAAGGCATTTTTTTAAACACATCCAAAAGTTGCGGTTTTTCACAATTCACGGGTGCTCTAGACCATGCTTCAGAGGGCACTGTGTTGCATTGGACGTGCAAGTAAAAAAAATTTCAAAATACCCTGTGCTGTACACATGACAATATTACGCAGACCAACCACATGCGTTTCCTGGTAGGTAACCACCCACACAATCAGATCGGGACTACGAATGCTATGAATATAACTACTCCAATCTCCAGGCTGTCAAATAATTGAACCAGACGCTGTGGCGCAGTGTAAAGAGGCTTCTGACGCTGATGTCTGTGGTTCGATCCCCGCGAGGGGTGCAGTGGAGTGTGTACGCCTAATGAGCCCAAATAAGGGCGAAACACGTGTTGCATACTCTTTGCATTATTTGACAGTAAACTATGTAAACAAAGTCAACAAAGCTTGACCCAAGGAGTGAAGGAGGAGAAGGAGAAGGAAAACAGTAAAGGAAGGGATTAATTGTTTGTGCTGTGCTTGTGCCAGGACTGTGTTATAGTTGTGGGGAACGGGGAAGGCGTTTCCCACAAGGGAAAAAGAAAAATAAAATTTGTGTGCCGTGAACTTGTGTCTCACACACGTCTGTGTCTGGTTCAGCTGGCGGTGCCAGCTTGGTGGGCCACAATATGTTGATTATTCCATTAAACATTCCTGGTCAGCTGGTGCCTGTTCTAAGTACTTTTGTTGGATTTGTAATTACTTTTATAGATTTTAAAACTATTTAATTACTGGAACACCATTTGTGGACAAAAAATGTTACACTGACCGCAAAATGCAGGGAAACCATGTGAAGGAAATTTAGACAAAAAAATATGATAATAGTTTTTTATATAAATATTATGTCTTGCTGACTACTCTGTCATTATTATCAGCCATGTAAGGAACTGTCTTTGGTAAAAAGATGCTGATGCTGTGTAGTATAGCTCCGTACCAACCAATTCAAAACTCAAAAATTACTTCAGATTCATGTTTATTTTTGTCCTTATTAACCATCTGCCCTCGATTTTAAGGACATAGCATTGGCAGAGATAGAGCAGTGAGGAAATGTGGCAAGTCACTGTGGTCTCAATGAATTCCAGCTGGAAGAAAAATAAGCAAGGGCTTAAGAAATAAGTAGAGTATAAGTTTAAACAGACAGTTAACAAATTTTCTGTATCAGTTGTAATTTAGAATAGCATGATGGTGTAAGAAGTTAGTAGTCCAGATGGGCATTTTGCACTATACAGGGGGTCCTCAGGTTACAACGTCTCGACATACATTTCTAGTTTACAACGCTCACTCCCATTAAAATTGAGACGTGAGAAGGAATAAAGGTAAGGATTTTTGTACACTCATTTTTTCTGTTACTACAGTACAGTGTACAGTACAGTATATTTATGTCCTTTTCCTTTTTCTGTGGCATAGTTGTGTTTTTATGTTGTAGATCAATATAAAATCAATATACTGGTTTAAGAATAGAAACTATACAGTACTACTTCTTAGTTATAGTTGTGTTTGTTTCTAGCCTATTATATACTGTATATGAAACTTTTTTGTGTACTTCTATGTCAAACCCATGTCTAGGGCGAATATGAAAACCACACCTGGACATCATCCAGGCATAGAATCTGAATCCAGACCATTGTGCTACTGTGACTTGCTCCAGTATTAATAAAATAGAATTTGTATGGAGGAATTAAATATCCAAGTATAGTAATAAAAATCTATTCTTGTTTTCAAATCTTTGTCCTTTATGTAGAAAATTGTCAAAGTCCATAAGTATTATACAACTCAACAAATTTGGCTTGGACTTGTAAATAGAGTTGTCTGCTTAAACAACAGAATTTCATAGATGTTTTTGTTTGTTCTCTTAATATCATTACATAGCCGAAAGATGAAGCCTAGGTAGCCCATAATAGCAATAACTCTTTGGGTCATTCCCGACACCTCACTGATGATTTAACATTTTT